>NC_141992.1:149317473-149617473 GCF_049901715.1 Pseudonaja textilis | reverse complement strand
TTCAGGAACAGTAAAGAAAACTAAACAGTGTGCAATTTTTTTCCTTGTAAGCATCCTGACTTTTGGTGACCTGTATTGTTTTGTTTTTTAAAAAACATCTATGTAGAAGATAGTAGAAAAAAATGATTTTGACTTGTTTCCCAAAACATATTGTCTACTGGCAGAGAAACATATATAACTTCTTTCATTACCACCGTTTTCTCTTAGTGCAAGATAAAAGTCATCACTGCAGCAATAAGTACTTTCTGAACATAATCAAGGGACGAAAACTTACCCTTTTTTAAAATATCACTTTAGCACACAATGGCTTTATTCTATATTCTAAATCCAGCTCTAGTAAACTCAGCTTTCTGTAATAATCATTCATGCATTTGATTTTCATTTGTTCCTCCTATTTTTTATCATGTTATGATTTTCTTGGCCTGGATGAGTTTCCAGGTGAGCACAGCCCTCTCAGAAAGCAAGATTTAAAACATAGAAGAAAGTCAATGAAGAAAAAAAGGATAACAAATTTCCTACAAATATACGTCTACAAAGTTTTGTTTTTGCATATCTTCATTTATGGAATGCAAAAAAATAAGTCTTAGGAATAAAATTAAAATGTGAATGTCATTATCTTAATTTGAATATAGAGTCATCTCCATACAAGTGAAGAATTATTGTTTTTGACAGCAGCAGCTTCCAGCAAAGGGTTCTTGCTGGTGGAAAGCTTGAGTACCTAATTTCTATACCAGCTCTCTGTGTCATCTCATTTCCCCAGTCCTCCAGAACAGATTTTGAGAAATGGGCATTGGCAAAAAGAATTGTGCTGTATATATGTGGCTTTTCCCTATGGATTCAGCCAAATCAAGGTCTTCTGTATTCAATCCAGTCATTAAAGAGACCTTGTATTTTAATTCTTATTTCTCAATATCTTCATGCATTTAAAAAGTGTACAGTTTTATACATGCCAATGGGCTTTGAAGCTTAGTGCAGATCACAGCATTGTGATACGAGGTCAGTCTGCAATGTCTTAAGATTTCCTATGTCTTGCTTGTGAATAGCATGGAACTGCAAAAGGACATTTGCTTGATGCCCCTTCCTAGTGAGTGGTAGGATAGGATTCTGACCCACCCAAGAGTTCATCTAATTCTCTTACTGGAAAGAGTGGTGGCTGCCAGATTTAAGTTTAGTGATGGTCTTTTTAAAGTTTCCCACTTTTGGCAAGAAATTATCTTGGAGCAGGAAAGGGAAATCATGTAAATCATAGGATTGCAAATAAATATATAACTTGCAAATGACTTTTAGCAAGTTCATTTAACTTTGACACGTTACATGATGTTCAGATGTGCTTTCAGAATCAGTACAGTAAGCCAAGTCTTCTATTTGATTTTTCCCTCCTGGGGTGTACTTTTCTTTTGAAAGCATGTAATCATGGAACATTTGGCTTGTGGGACAGCTTTGTCGTATTCTCAAACCAATTAGGCACACAACATTATGCAAAGCATTAAAAAACAATCACTTCACAAAATGGACCAGTACCCTTCTGCATTGACACTGCCATGTTCTCTGTAAGGCTCAGGACAGATATTTTGAAAACCTTTTCTTTTGGAGAGACGCACAGTGAAAGCCTTGAAAGCAGCCAAATTGCTGGAAGGGTCTGTGCTTTGGCAAAGAATTAACTTGGGTTTTAATTACAAAACAATTTGAGGTAGAGAAGACAGCCTCGGTTTAATAAAATTTCAGTCAGATGACAATGTTCCTATGAATGGATTTGGTTTTTTTAATTGATGGGACCTTGCACTGGAGCTGATTTTTGAATTACATAGCATATATTGATAAGCAATCACTGGGGGTTAATTTATAGATATAAGCCCAGAGATAAAAATGGAAAAGGAAAGTAATTGATCTTAATTTATACAATTTCTTCTTCAGTAGGCTTTGCCTTCACAGAAATAAGCTATTTAAATCAGTCCTGACATTTATATTGTAAATGTAAGCATAACGTAATTATGACAGGTAGTCATGGATCAGAAAAATGGAAAATATTACAACCGTCTATTCATTTTTCAGCTTGAAGTATGGAATTTGGGGGTAAACAATTTTTTTAGTACAAATTGGTAATATATTGTCTATATACGACTGCTGACTACAGATAGACCTCAACTTATAACCATTAATTTTAGGACTATTCAAAGGCACTGAAAAAAGTGACTTATGATGACCCTCATACTTTTGACTGCTGCAGCCTCCCCATGGTCATGTGATCAAAATAAAATTCAGACACTTGGCAGCCAGCATGTATTTGAACAATGGTTGCAATGTCCTGGGATCACGTGATCACCATTTGCGACCTGCCCAGCTGGCTTCCAACAACCAAAGTCAATGGGGGAAACTGGATTTGCTTAACAGCTGCATGATTCCCTTAACTGTAGTGGTTCATTTAACAACTGTGGCAAAAAAGATTGTAAAATTTTGTCTCATTTAACTTGCTTAGCAATAGAAATTCCAATCCGAAAGTTAAAGATTACCTATATTTCTCCTGTAAAGCTCAATACAAAATCTTTTCATTCATTCATTTCATTAGTATATCAAATATACGTAGGCAACTATCCAACTATTGTCCTAATAATTTCAGGTTAATCTCACATACCAGAATTTTGTAAATACTTTGCAAGGAAATAAATTGATACATTTATATAATACTTAATTTTTGTGTTTTCCTTGGCCCCACATAAAACACACAAAAAATGTGAAAACTATGGAAAATCTTTGACGATAAAAGGGATTTAATAAAACCCTGTAGTATTTTATTAAAGTATTCTAGCCTACATTTCAAAAGATGGTTTCTGTAGAAAAACAAACCCCCATTTTTATTCTGTAATGAGAACTACGTGATACAGCTAGAAGATCAACTGCATTGGAAGTGAATATACAGTATGGAGAGATTCTGGGTAACTCAGGGTAATAAGGACTACCAGCTTGATGATAAAACAATATTTTGCTTTCTTGATATATGTGGGAGTAGATTTTAAGTTAAAGAAAGCAAAGTACCTAAGATAAATTATTTGCTGATTAACAGAAATGATTACTAATTACGTTGGAGCTTGTCAGTAATCACTCATGTTGCCATGACTCCTAACATAGTTTTCAATAAATTTCAAATATCTATGATCTTGTAGGATCATCAAATCTTTCAAGATTTCTTGTATTATATATGAGTTTTTAGCTATTTAATTTTCAAAAATTATGCCTAATATATTCAATATTTGAGTATTTGGGATATAATCATGTGTCTTTCCTGGAAAGATTGCTGACATATTAAATTTAACATTCATAATTTCAGTTAGGTTATGTAACAATAAACTGGGGTATTCAAGGAATAATCAAATCAAAGGATTAAGGTGACAGAATAAATTTTGATAGTATATTTCATAAATAAATGTCTGGTTGGTAATTGATATAAGAAAATTTTGCCTATTTCGGAAGTGAACTGAGATGTTCCTTTTACAATATAAAAATGAAAATGCAACCTTTTTTCCATCATATATTGTAATTTGATTCTAAACATAAGTTAGGTCATTAAAACATAGCAGAGTAATTGTCCCTATCCACAGATGATCTGCAAACAATTTAAACGGACTGCTATATATATAAAAATAACCCAATTCCATACTAAGCGCCAGTTTTGTTTAAAAATCTGACTATAAAACAGTGCAAAAATGTGATATTCAGTAGTATTTTAACTTGAAAACATTCAGTGTTTCTCCAACCTTTTGAAAACAAGGAAACAAAAACACCTTAATCTGAGACACATTGTCCCAAATTTTTCCAAGAAAAAAATCTTTACAGCCAAGATACATACCCCTGTAAAAATGGGGTTAATAGTAGACATGCTTCCATATTCTTAGTTACAGCAATACTTACGCATTGCTTTATAAAACAAATATACATATTTATTTTAACTTTCTCAGGATTATTACCCAGAGAACCCTAGTTTACAAAAGTTCATTCATATTAAAAACTAAACTTATATTGCATTCTGCCTCTATAAAGGGTTTTGTTTTGTTTATTTATAAAAGCTACAGGTAACACTACCACTAATATTCAGAGTACATTCCAAATAGGAAAAAAATATTATTTTGAACACACTAATTTTATTATAATATAGCAGAAGCTCCAGGAAAATAATTACTCCTTCAGGCTTCCAGCTTATTCAGTATTTTATACTAAGACTGAGATGGCATGGATTGATCAACCATTTCCAGCATATTAGCAAATCCTTCTTAATCTTGTGCTATAAGATATCAAGTTCTGTACAATAGGAGACTAGGTACATCAAATAACAAAATATGATTAATATTTAATTGGTAGCAAATGGCATTATGGTTTACAAATGTACTAACACCATAATCTAGTTTTTCTTTAGATCTATCTACATATATATATACATACATAGACACTCATCTTAAAAATAATTAAAGGATAAATAGGGAAAAATACAGGTAAAGACTTCATTTGTACATTGAACATACACAATTAGACAACAATCTAGTGTAGTTGCATTCTTCCAGTAAAACAAGCTTATTCGCTGGCCTGGTGGGTAGGACAATTTCTGATTCTTTTTATGAATTATATAGAAACAGGGAAACCAATAAGCTAATGAAAATGTAAATGATCATGTAGAACAAAGGAAAGACGGATGCTCTGGTTCTGAAGAGTTTTCTTAGGATCTCATGAAGAGTGAATAAAGAGAAAGGCACAAGACTCAGATTTCATTGATAGTCCTCTCAGAAGGACAGTATTCTGAAGTGCCTGGAGATGACATGTAGAATGACTGTGTTTTCCTTTTTAACCTGGCTCGTTTGTTAGCCAGAGAGAGGCTGCGGCGGCTTGAATTAATGATTTCCGAAATGAACTTCTTGCAGTCCACACACACCTCCATGGTGCTCCAGTCCTCCATGAGTTCTTTTGGAAAAAATGGTTCGTCACTTGACTTATCTACAGATTTTGACTTTGAGGACAACCTAAAATAAAGGAACAATTCTTAACTTAGTAGTACCACTCATTCTAAATAATTTCAGAAACCTTTTCAAGTTTTCCAGTTCTTAACATTTGGTGTAAAGCAAAAGAAGCAACTTAATTAGTCACCTGACTTTCTTTTGGTCATTTTATTAATTTGTTTGTTTCTGCTTTCGAGTCACTGTTGACTCCCAGGGACTGCCTGGACAAGTCCCTGCAGTTTTCTTGGCACATTTTTTTGGAAGTTTGCCACTGCCTCCTCCTCAGGACTGAGAGAGAGTGACTGGCCCAAGGTCACCCAACAACACAAAAATAACCAGTTTTATACAATCAGAACATTTAATCATCAGGGGGAAAATGCTTATAAGAAAAGAAAGACTTAACACATGAATTATAAAAGAAGACAAGAATGGCTAAGGTATTTCAGTGAATATATTCAAGAAAGGAAAATGCATATTTAATGAAAATAGGATGTAGCTGTAGAATATAAATTAAGCAATTGCTCTATATCTTGTTATGCTACTAGCTGCTACAGTTTACCAGACACATTGGGAGTTTTAAAAATTATTGTGGAGTCTTAAATACACAGTATTTTATCTTAAATCATGCTATGCAGGAAAAGTATATTTTCTTTCATTTTACTACAACATGAAATTACATTTAAAACTGGCTGAAAGAGATACAAAAGATTACATTCTTCATTTAAATCTGAGATTCTCACAGCTTCATCACACTCACCTATAAAGAAGGTAGAAAGCCAATTAAGAAAGGGTTTTCTCCGAATTTATTACACAGTGACAAATGTATGGTTATCTGCTTGGTAAAAAGTTTACACTCAATGCAATGAGCTCATGGCACCCAGGAAGCAAAGCCTGTTCCAAGACCAAGATAGTTGAAGTGGAGATGCTTGAAGTGGAGAAGCTACAACAAGGGTAGACAAATTATTCTGGGATGTGGTAGCATTGCCCCACTCCTAGAAAAATCCTCTTGCTACCTGGAAGACTGAGGATCTTAGGGAAGGGCGACCTCATTTCAAAAGTAAGGTAGATATTTCCACCGGAGAGAACAATCCTTGAGTGAGAGACCCATTTCCTCACTAAGAAGGGGATGTCCTATGGGATGTCAGACAAATGGTTTCTGCCAGACATGTAGTATGACAGATTGGAGAGGAAGGAATATTAGATGTAACCAAGAGATAAGAGCTTATTAGTAGCTCATAAACAGCATGGTGTTTAGATGACAGGAAACAATTCAAAATATTCCTACACTGTCCTAATGAACTCACTAATGACGTTTGGAAACTCCTGAAATTTCCAAAACTGTGTATTTACTCCTTTTATTAATATTAAAGACACTTCATTTAAGTTTCCCCAAGCTTGCCCCGTTGTGTGAGCTTGACATATAGATCATATCATGACTTGCCTATTTGGTACAAAGGCATCTAGGCATCATGAGTCAGCTAGATGTAAATTACTAGATAGTGCGGGGAGGAAAAAATGGTTTCATTTTGTTGGCACCAATAATATAAGGAAATATAGTGCGATAGTCTTAAATTTAGATTGCTAATGACAGACTGTAATCTAGACTATCATACTAGTGTTTTCAGAAATGTTACGTGTTCCAAATACAGGACTGACAGTGCAGGTGTCTTAATGTATGTGAGATGATGGTATCAGGCACAGGGGTTTATACAAGTCAAGATTCAAAAAGGTTTATATAGGCACAAAAACTTTCCAAGAAGGGTGCTTTGGATAAGCCTTCTTCACAGAATGTTATGCTCTACTTCACAGAAAGTTAGTCCGAAAGATGTTAACGAGAATGGGAAGGGGAGGGGTGTCCTTTTGAGATCTGCCTCGAAGTTTGTTAAAATATTAATTATTTTAAGATAGGGAAAACATTTAGACCATAACTTCTATAATTCTTTTTCAGCCTTTAGAAATAGCTATACTCTGGGTTGTTTGATTGGGCAGGAGATGGGGGGTGGGTTTGGGAGTTGGGCTTAGAATCAAAATGCCAGGAACATTTCAAGTGACTGACCAATTGCCTCTTCTATACTGGGAGGAGAAATTCCAAGGTATGAATTTATCTGGAATCTTTCTCCATATCTCTGATTAAACTCAGCCATTTTGAACTCCGTATTTCTAGCTTCTTCTCCACCTCTAATTTGAGTTAGCTGCATTCATATCCATTAATTTGGAAAGATGAATGGGGAGAAAGAAGTAAAAATGAATGTCTATCTGTCTGTCCCCCTTCCCTGTTAATTATAAGCATAACGTACCTTGATATGCCCTTCAGTGACCTGTGATGGCTGATGGGAGTTTTATCAGGCTTCATAAAGCTTTCTCCTTTCTGTAAAGTAGAAGGTCCCAGGGAAAAAATTGGAAGGGTCGAATATGGTTTTGATGGTAGGCGCATCTGTCATGAAAGCAAGGGAACAATGGTGAGATATAATTGCCATGAGATTGTAAATGCCATACCATTTATAGTGCCCCACTCCAATATATTCTCAATAATATTGTAATGATTTGATGAATCTTGGTAAAATGCTATGATAACAAAGCCTTCAACTATCTTGTAATATTCCGAGAGCAAGTGTAGACACTCATACTCACAACTCATCATTAAAGCTCATTGCATGACATTAGACCACTAACAATATTTCATTCAAAAAAAACCTCTTTATGTTTCTTTAGGGATAAAATTGGAGAAGGATAAAAGTAGAGAAGAATACCATAATGTATATATTATCTTGAATTCCAAAAGAAAAAGCAGAGTTTAAAACTAACAGATAAAAATGAAATATTTAAACAAATAGAAACAATTTAATAAACAGATTTTAGATTGTTGTTTTAAAACTTACTTTTTTACAGCACTGTGAACATACAGGCCTACAACATAAAAAAAATTGGCTTTCTTAATTCCAAGTAAAATTGTCTCTGACGTCTATATTGCATTTTTCTTATAAAAATATTTTAAGAGTTATACACTATTTTTGAATTTTACTGGTTGTTTTATTTTTCAGCATAAATAAAAAAACACAGAAAAAGCCAAAAAAACTAGAACTGGATACAAAAGATTGTGTGCCCTATTTGTATTCATCCCAGCTTCCCATGTGGGCTATTAGTTCTCCTGTTCAAACCTAGTCTGCTCCGTTAAGGTGATTTAACTTGTAGAAACTCTTTGGAAATAAAGAGGAGAAACCCCCAAATCCAAAATGATAATCTTTCAAATAGTATGCTTACAGATTTTGGGTAATATTTCACAATCTAAAACCAGAAATGAACAAAAAATTGCTGCAATTCTTTTCTCCTAAGAAAATTTAGAAATTGGCCAAAGATTTAACTTGAGATAACAGCAGACTCTTATTTCAGAAATGCAGAAAGCAAAATTTAAATGTGTCCTATGAAAAATTCAGAGGAGTGTTATTTTTCAGAATAATAGAACAATCCGTCTACAGTATACAGGCTTTGTATACAGGCTTATAAGACTGTTAATCTATTTTCTGAGTAAAGACGTCTTTTGCTATTTACTTATTTTATATTAGCTGGCATGAACATCATATGCCATAATTAGCACTGTTAGCTGTAAAGATTTTCAACTTATATCATTAAACATGCAAATCTTTAATCTGTTCAAATCCTTCTTTACACTCCCAAAATTATCCTTCCTCCTTCCTTTCATATGGAACACCAATAATAACAAATTCTTTAAAAATGGGTTAATGAGTACTTCATTTCTATCACTGTATTATTCAGCAATTTTTAATGACGGCCATGTGTGCTTACCTTTTACAAAATTGACAAGTATAGGACCAAGTGAAGAAAGAAAATCTTCTTGTGCGACAACAAAAACAGAGCTACGAAAAGTGGGAATAAGAGGCTATTATGTCTGTAAACAAACATCAGCAAAGATACATTACATAATCAAGTAGTTGTACAATTAATCATTTTAATTACATTTATTAAAATAAGTAGTTTTTCCCACTCTTTATAAAATACTCATGAAATGTTTTTATAATCCTTTGCTAACTGACATACCATCTTCTATATTAAGCATTTTGGCAGCATAATAGAGAAGCATGCTGACAAAGAAGAACTACCATTGAGTTCAGGAACTGGATTCAGACTTATACTCTGCTGAATTAATTCCACTGGTGTTTGAGGTGAAGATGGTGATTTATGTACTGATTTGTGTTCCTTTCCTCTGTAAATCTTGATTTATATATACAGCTACTCCAGAAGGCTGAACGATATTTAGAACAACATAGGAAAAAATCTGCAAAAATCACTGTTGCTCCCCCTATTGTACATATGTTTAAAAAAGGTGCTTTTCTATTTTCAGAAGAATAAAGTCTCAATTTACAGAGCTAGTCTTTTCCTTTTGCGCAAAAATTTGAACCCATCTGCGAATTTTAACTTCCTGTGAATGTGAAACTTCCTGTGATAATTTGTTTCCATGTTCCATTGTCCATATCAGTGGAAAATCAACACAATTAGCTGTACCTTTCCCTTCTTTAGGGCAGTATAGACATCTTTGTATTGTTGATACTTCTCTAGTTCTGCCTTTACCAGCACTTGACGGATATGCATTACTTCTTCCACTGTGAGAGCCAGGCATTCCACTGGATAGCAAAACTCCTCCTGAAAGCAAAAAAAAAATGTTGTTCAACTGTCTTTCTCAGAGCATTTCCCAGCTATCCAAAAGAGCCAGCCACCTGGTTAGTAATTTTAAAAGAAATAGATTTTACTACCAACATTGGAGAACATTTATATGATTACAGGCATCAAAATAGCAAAGACTTCAGATATGCAGTCTAAAGAGGTTGTCCCTGAAAAAGCCTTTGATGGTTATTAAGCCAATAATTATGATGATGTCTTTGATACTTTAAGATGCCTAGAGAAGCCAAAGAAACAGTTAGTAATCCAATCCAGAATAAATTTTGATTCTGTGGTATTTTTAAACTTACAGTAAAATTATATATTTTACTGCATATAATTATATTATTTTCTTCATAGAATATTTAATTAAAGTTGCAAATTTGTATACCTTATGCTCCTGCTTCTAGCAGGAATTTCAATCTATTACAATTTGCTATAAGTAGTACATAGAACATTTTTTCAACACTAAAACACCATAACAGGTTAATACTGGGCTGAGTAAATCATCAGAACTGTTGATACCACAGAATAAAAATGCACACCCCAAATTCACCTCTTTCATAGATTCTTGCCATAGATTTGGTTGAAAGACAGGATTCTTGCCCTAAATTATTTCTTGAAAATAATTTGGTTTCTCAGTTATATAAAATGATATGCTAACCTTATTTTACTCTGTGAAAGAAAGACTACAAGCTTGGGAGCACGAGGAAAATAATAAATAAATAGTAGTCTGCACATAAATTAGGACATTCATAAGCAATGTTGCTTATAGTTTTTAAGAAAAATTCATATTATACAAATTCATATATAAATGCAGCATAATGCTGTAAAATCCAACTAATTAGACCAATAGATACAATGCTATTTTAAGTAGCTTATAATTCTGTCTTTCAGGTCAGAAAAAAATTACAATGCAGAATTGGTAAAGAGAGTATATACCAGAGCCACCATATTTTAAAGAACAGCTGTCTTACCTATCTGGACCTCAAATACAAACTTCATCTTGCTCAAGATGCTTACAATTGTGACTTTTCTATCATTTAACTTATTTATACTAGGACAACGTGATGTCAGAGACAAAATTTATTGTGGTTTACTATATTATATTAACCTTAGTATTACATCTGAAAATGCTATTTTTCCTCACCACATTCTAAAAGTCTTCATGTTTTATAGGCATTCATAACTTTTCATCCTTTGCTTTCAGATTTATTTATCTACTGCTTTTACAGAATTATTTAGCTTATTTTAAAATAGCAATTGCTTTAGTGTTTTAAATTTCCATCACAAGTGTCTAGTCATTGGCTCCAAGATTCAATACATAAAAGTTGATGTATGATATGATTTACATGATTACCCAGAAAAAACCCACCAAGGAATATGATGGTAGGATTCTTTATATTAAATGTTAATACTCCAAAATGGTTTGCCAGCAACATATTTGAAGGACTGTTGCCTTTGAATGAAGCAATGCACATCTGAATGCCTTGCTCAATCACTGATACTAAACTACATATGGTATTGCAGTGCAGATCTATGAAACTCCCTCCCCCACTTCCAAAATGTCATTGTTCTTCCTCCCTACTGATAATTATGAAATAATGTAGGTATGTTCAACTATTTAAATGATTAGTTTAAAGTATTAAACAGCTTGTCTTTTGCTGCTTGTTCCATAACTTTGTTTAAAACACCATGGCCCTTTAAGGACTGATTAATTAGAAAAGGTGTGGGAGGAGGAATAAGTCCCTTATCTATTTTCCAACAGTGTTTCCCCCAAGTTACAATATGGTCCAATAACTTCCATGACTATGAAGGTATTTCATCAAATAAATAATACATTATTGTATTAATGTAAATAATGGTAACACTGAGAAATTACTAGCTTTTTAATTTATTCATTTATAAAATACCATCAAATTATAAATTCATAGCTTTTAGTCTTAGAAATATGATTTTTTGAAAAATGTGCTTCTTTAAGTGAACATCTATAACAGGGGTGTCAAACTTGATTTCACTGAGGACCGCATCAGCAGCGGCAGGGTTGCCAGGGTGGGCGTGGCCAGCTTAACGTCACTTCTGTTTGGGTGCCTGTGGCGGCCCAAGCACTCTGCCAGCAAAAACAGGTTCCCAAGCTCCATTTTTGGCTGTGATGGCCTCCTAAAACCCTCTGCCAGTGAAAAAGGCTTTGTGATGGCCTACTGCAACCCTCTGCCAGAGAAAACAGAGGAAAACAGCCCTTCTGCAACCCTCTGCCAGTGAAAAAGGAGCAAAATGGCCTGGAAAATGGCCTCACTAGTTCAATTTTCAGCTGTGATGGCCTCCTGCAACCTGCAGTCCTCTTGAGCTCTCTTTTTGGTGGTAGGGGCACTGTAGACCAACCCTTCGCTGTTTCCAAGGAGGCCCCATGGGCCATATCTAAGCACCCTGAAGGTTGGATCCGTCCTGTGGGCCTTGAGTTTGACACCCCTGATCTATAACATCAGTGTGAAAATTAGAAGTCATGTTTGGAAATGTTTAGTAGAGAGAGAATATGTAAGAGTAAAGCTAAATTGCTGCTCTCTAGCAAACTGGTCAACTCAGCTCTTTCTCCTGGCCTTATTATATGTAATAAACTATTAAAATATCAATAAATACTTTTTGCTAATACTTATTACATATTACACTGGACATTTGAAATGTTATTCATGTTATAATGGTAAAGTATGAAGTATGAAATAATATTTTCTAACTAATTTTCAGTTCTTTAACTCTTAAAGAAAATGTTTCATCAGGTCTTCTCAGTATAGCCTCGCTGATGCATTATTTGAATAGCATGTTACCAGAGTGTTTGTTCTCTTACTGAAAGCCCAGCTGTACTTCAAACTCTTCACATGTACATACTGATCCCAACATTCATTCAAAAACAATTATGCTTGTTGTGTGGATACTAGAAAAAGGAGACATGTGATAAAGAAACTCTTGTTTCAAAACAGGAATAACCTATATGCCTGGGTGGCTTCATGTACATGTGTCTACTAAATCCTTCCTATAGGAATAATCCATATTTAAACTTTCAATTATCCAGCACTCTGGCTATAGTACATTTTGAAGTACTATTTACATTTGACATTTTACAATGAAAACTAAGAGCAATTCATTAAAAAGTTCTCCAACTGTAGGATAGTATTATTGCTAAGCATTTTCTTCTAAATAAGTATTGTATTATAGATAAATAGACTATGATAGTTCCTGATGCAGCTGAACTGATGTTTCTTTTTCATTAGAGGCAATTCAAGTAGCTGCTAGTAGCTGCTAGCAGGATGAATACAATAGTTTACCAAGCTAAAATCCTCAGATAGCTCTGAAGTAGTTTATTATTATACTGTCAAGTGCAGAAGACTAATATAGGAATAATTTTTATTAAATAACACATAATAAATTTATTCATAGTTTGCAAGTGAAGACTATAGTGAAATAAACAACTTTATAATGATAACACCCAACATATTTGTTTATTTTTGGTCCAATCCACTGAGAAAAATGCAGTAATTTGTCTAAAAAGATTCAGCAATGTTCAACTATGTTGACACAAACTCATAAATGTTCTTAATTGTAAATGCTAATTTTACAATCTCTAAATCTTAATTTAGTTAACTTTTCATTTTAATTTTATATACGTTTGTCATATAGATTTATCTGTATGTAAATATACGTTCAAAGATTAATTTATAATGTGAAAACTTGGCCAAAATTGACATGTATTTATGAGTTTGAATACATTCTTAATTTTTCTAAACTATTTCTCTACTCTTGATATTTGTTCTTTTACTTCTAAAAAGTTAAGGTTGTAAAAAGCTCTTCTTTAATAAACTTCTGATGTTACATTCTAGTTTGATTACCTTTCAAAGATAATTTCAAATGCCAGACAAATTGATCAGTGAATCTATGCATGCACAAAAGAGTTCTTCAGGCACCAAAATCAATTTTAATCAGAATCCAGTAAAATCCTAAACTGTTAATGTCTTGCCACAGCTTAGGAATCTCTCCCCATTGATGGAAAGGAAAGACTTCTATGACAGATTTACAAAGCTCACAGTAGGAGGCAAACCTTTGAGGCTTTCCACTGGTTAAAAACTCTTTCACATAGATAATACACAGTTCTGGCCATTCCAAACAAAGCTGCTTCAAAAGGATGAGAACTAAGGTGAGAAGTTGTGTGTATGGTTGAAAAAAGGGTCTTCCTTGGAACCTGAGCATTAGATAGGAAGTAGAAAAAGGAAGGCTAAACATAAATAAAAAAATGTCTACCATTTTAGATACTGTAATATAACCCCAGCATTGATATTTCTTTCTTTCTTATTGGGAAGTCAGCTCAATACAACCAGAATTATTGTACAACATAACACAAGCCCTCTGCTAATTCTGCTGGAAGAACCTATTCAACTTTCTTTTCAGTGGAAATGAGGATTATTTAAAGGTGGGATTTCTTTCACCAGAAGATAAGCAGTGACAATCCATCAATCCTAAGGAAAGGAATGAAGAAGGAGGATGTTAAATTTAACATAGGGTAATGTGACCTTATCTATCCCATTTTCTTTATACTTTGAGAAAACTGTAGGTGTAAAATTTTAATGAATATGATAATGAAACAGTTATTCAATGACAAGTAATAAACTGTTATAAAATTATATTTATGTCTTTTCCTAAAAACAAAAAATACATGTGATATCAGTTAATTTCCTAAGAAGAAAGCAGAACCCCAATAGGTATATATTTATTTTTGAACAACATAGTATTTTTTTTAATCGCCATTTTGCATAGCAGGAGTCATACTTATGAACAAACACAACAATTACTGGCATAGGACTATATTCATTATGTCTATTTCAATTAAATATGCTATTTAATCTTTAAAACTTTAAACAGATTTTATTCTGTTTTATTCTGTAGATTTTGGTCCCAACTCTAATTGACTTCTGGAAACTATTTTAAGTTGGAACTTTTTTATTGGATGTTTGGCTCCAGCACCAGGTTTGCCTATTTTTGAATGTTGGGTTTTTTATATTTTCAACTTTATCAATATTATTGTTTTTCAATGTTGTGATTTGCTATGAATCTTTATAGAATTGTGACAGAATATAAATGTGCTTAACTGGGAGTTCAGTTTTTTCCATATTTGTAGCTCTTACATACATTCAAATGGAAATCTGCAGGGAATTACTATGAGCTGATAAAAAAAAATAAAGTTACAGAATATCACAATATTACAATAACATGTTTAATGGGTAGGTGAGAAGCCTATCAAGTCAAAAACTATTGTAAGTTCAGATACTAAAAAAATATCATACTTTCAGGAAGCGTTGATGTATGCTGAAATTTCAATCATTTCAGTCATTGCCTCATGGAAATGTGAGAATTTTGGCAAATCACTACAGGGTTGAATAGATTCTGCTGCTTTGTGATCATTCATTCTATTTTAAATTTGTTAACATATTATAACTGCTTTGTTTTTAAGGAAACCAATATATAAAATGTTTAAAATAAATAAATACTTACAAAAAGTCTCCTCATTTTCATAAGACCAAACAACAACAGAAATATGGGGTTTTCCTTTCAGTACAAGATATAAAATATGAAATTATTTCTTAGTCAGGAACTTCTGTAGTTTTAAATTTTTAATTAACATTGATTCCCCCACCCCCTATTTGTGTGCCATTCCAAGAAACTGATTTACAAAGCAAATGCCATGTGTGATACTGATGGTGCTCTGATTGCTCTTAGGGGCTTAACTTGATCTCCAGTGAGTTCTGGTAAATGGCAGTGCCATCCTTTGTTAGAAGCTAGAAAAGTTTGTTCCTCTCAGAACAGACAAAAAATCCAAAATAAATTGTTTCTGAGATCATGCTGCACAAACCCTGGGAAAAAGCATCCATAATTTCTTAGTCTGAACTACTTTTTGAGATAAGACACCAGGAATAATTACTTTATATTATCATGTGGCTTACTTTCTAATCCACAATTATGAAAAAAAAGGTAGTTTAAGTTTTATTATTATTATATTCAGTTTTTGTTCTACTTTTAATTTCAAAAGCTAAAATAAGAATATAATTGTAAAATAGTATTATTTCTGCTAAAGCAAACCAAGTTATAATCTGACAGTTTTTGATGATAATATTTTTAGGATCATTTAAGAAAAAAAGCATGATGGGCCTTATACATCCATAGACAACTTCAAAAACTATATGATTTCTTTAAAGTAAGATGAGACTGGACTTTTCACAGCATATCTAGTAGAAATGCCAGAAATATGAGAAATGATAAAGACTTTTTCTGTAATTGGGTCTCCATTAAAAGCAACTTTTATGTAGTACATAAGAAATAACTGCTACACAAGTTTTTTTATATTTCTGAATACCTGCATAGCTATACTTCAAAGAATTTTCACATGTACAAAGCCATTATTCGCATAAAGCTATTTCTTAGAAAATAATTGCTTTTGTTCTGTACGTTGCATATGGAACTGACAAATGAGTTTAAGATTATCTAGGATCAGAAAACAGCAGCTAAAAATTAATTTTCATGTATGATATAGAAGACATTTTACTTGGAAATCTGTTAATTCTATTAGCAAGTTTATATAAGAACATCAGCAATTAGGCACAGCATTCAAATCCTGAATTTAAACGTTCAGAGTTATTTCATGCTAGATCTTCCTTTCAACTTACAGGAAATAAAATTCAAGAGATGTTCCAAGGTCTCACAGTTCTGAGCTAAGGATTCATCACATCATATGTAAAACATGGATTTTCTTCCCTCAGTGCTGGAACCACTATGTTCAACCAATGCTGAATTTGATCTACTACAATACTTACGAGGGATCTGGAGCTCTGTTTTGTGGGAGGTAAGAACTGCCGTACGTTAGTTGGCGTTTCCTTCTCAATAGAATGTCGTCTCTGAGGTGGTTGTCTCCTTTCTGGCTGTGGTGTAGATGATATTGGCAAGAATTTTGGAGGCACTATCAATTTGATAAGGAAGAGTTATGTTCAGATTTTGTGAATTAATATTTTAACAGTACCTGTAATGATGTCATACAACTAGAATGAAAGTTCCATCATATCATATATATCTCATCTCATCTCATAATACATACACACACATACACAATAAATCTCTTTTAACCCATCCAGGTTCAAAATGTTTCTACTGTTGCAGGAAACCTTATTTGTTTTGAGCATTTTTACTCACCCTTTTTTCCAGATGTGGTCTCCAGAAACACATCTTCCATCTGGGAAGGAGAAACACTACCACTACTGGCTGATTTGGGTATAGATTCCTCCTGGTAATAATAAAATATGGCAATCAGATGTCTCGCTTCTTTTTAATTGGGAAACAGTATAAATAATATGCAGAAAAATATAGCACAATCATTAATGATGCAGGATATGGAACTATACATGATCACCTTGTCATATTAATGAAAATGCTTCTAGAAAACAACATATCACTATTTCTTCAAACAGCAGAAAATATTATAGAGGCCATATAATAGGCTGATAGCTATAAGCTTCTTGTCCATATGTGCAAGCCTCATAAACTAAAAGCAATTCAAGTGGTGTACTGTAGATATCAATAGTACTTATGTTAAAGGAGCATTCATATTGGGATGCTGTACAACCAAGGGTAAAGTGATAGCAAAATAGATCAACTGAATGTAAAATGTTACCAACATCAGGAACATGACCTAATTAAAGGTTATTTATTTCATATAGATTGTTTATCTAACATCTAGCCAGAACTGGATAGTGACACACAGACTAAATTTGCATTTGACATCACAAAGACCCGTGAGTTTTAAGCCTTGCAAAAACATGCAGCTTTTGACCTTCATTTTATAATTTGGTTTTAATCTTAACAGTGGTCATTAGGATGAATTGTTCAAAATGATTTGAAAAGTATTTTTTACTAAATGTACTATATCATATTTTAAGCAAAGCAAGTCCCAATGTGACCAATAAAAGCAGTAAATGAAATGAACCAATTACAGGTAGTCCTCGACTTATGACTGTAATTTATCTTGGATTTATGCTCTGATTTTATGCTCATTTTTGCCGTGACCATTAAGCAAATGCGGCAATTATTAAGTGAATGCATTGATTATTAAGTGAACATTGTGGTGGTTAAGTAAGTCTGTTGTCCACAATGGGTGTTTTTGTGCCAGAAACCAGAAGTAAACATTATTTTCCAGCAAAATAAAAATAAAAATTGAGGTCATAAATTGAAATCATATGAGTGCAGGATATGGTAATTGTAAATGCAAGCTGGAACCCCAAATATGATCACTTGACCGTAGGAGGATGACAAATCTGGGTTGTAAGTAGTTTTGGGGAGGTTCGTCATAACTTGAAGTGTTACTAAGTGACCAATTATAAGTCAAGGATTACTTGTAAAAATCTAAACTGAAGGGATGTATTGTTATTATCCATCTTACCTCTGAATCTGAGCTACCCAGTTCAGCCAAAGTGGGAGCTTTCAAAAGTCTCTTCCGCTGCACTGTTAATTTCGTACCTAGGCCATTTACCTTTGCTTTGGATTCCAAGCTGCCATTTGCTATACAGCTTTCTAATAGGTTTTGGGAGGCTGCTGATGTGGGTACATCTAAGAAAAATAGAAAAACAGCATGAATAAGCACTACTACTGTGGTATTTATCTTTTCTCCTAAAAATTACAATTATGTAAAGAATTGTGATGTGACAGAAAATCAGTTGCGAGAACTGAAGTTTGGGGATTTTTTTTTTCCAAATGTGAAAAAAATGTGCTTAGAAAGTGAAACAGCTTTATACATGGAGAGAGGGGCAGGCCCCATTTGCAAAGAGAAAAGGTAAAGTAAAGAATATTGCCAAGAGGAAGAAATTTCTTATTATCTTATTCGCATGTCAAACTTCTGACAATTAGTTCTTAAAATCAAACTGATAAAAGCTATACCAGTGCTGCATATATATATTTTGATATAAAAATTATATGGGAAAACATACATGTAGTCTATGACGATTGGGACCAGAATTTCCATCACTAACTGTTGTGGTCATAAAGTGTGATGTCACATGACTATATTGCTTAACAATGACAATCCTGGCATCATTGCCATCATTAAGTGAGGTCTGCAGGTCAATAAGCAAGGACCTCCTTGCAATTTCCTGCCAGCATCCAGAAAAACCAAGTCAGTGGGGAAGCCAGCAGGAAGCCGAAAATCCCAGACAGTTTGAAAGCAGGTCAGCAGGCAGGCTGCTGATAGGCAGGGGAGGCTGTGTGAACAGCTATCAAGATGTGGTGAGAAGGCAAATGGGGCTTCAGGTGCTTGCTGCCAGGCAGGGGAGAGGTTGTACAAGGTGGCTGGTAAGGTACAACATGAGGACGGCAAGGCTGAGGGTGGCTGATGCTGGGTGGGATAGATTTACTAGAATGAATTGCAGCCTTCTTTGCTGGCTTCCTCATTAACATTGCTTGTGGGAAGCTGACCGGAAGTTGCAAATGGTGATCACATAACTGCAGGATGCTGCAACTGTTGTGTGATACTGTTGCCAAGCATCCAGATTGCAATAGCCAGATAGCCAGAACTTTAAAGACTGGCCATTTATTTCCACCCATTTAATACTGTCATAACTTTGAATGATTGCACTACCAGTAGTTATTAACCAAGGGCTATCAAATTTGAATAAATATCAACATTGAGTTAGGACAGTGCATTTTCTACTACAAATTGATAATAAAATAATACATTTGATGTTTGAAATAGCCTTGCTCATATTTTTGAATAATGGTTTATTTAAAACAAATTGAATCCAATAACCTCTGTTAAGTAATAGTATATACCAAATATCCAGGTATTTTGTAATAGTATATACCAAATATCCAGCCAGCTATTCTATGGCTCAGGTTGTCTTTAATTCCCATATAAATGCTAGCATTTATATGGGAATTAAAGATAACTTGAACCATAGAATATGTCAGTAGCTTCATCTTGTTGCTTGCTGAAAATTATAATCTTATTTTTACCTGATTTCTGATAAATCAGGCAAAAAGAACACTGAAGTATATTGTCTTTTCCTTAGAAATTTGATTACAAACTATCAGCAATTCTGCCTTATTGCTTTTCTGCTTGTGGAACTGAAAAGACTATAAACAAGGATAGCCATATGATTTCTGTAGGTATCCTATGTAATCCTAACTCTTATTGGGCAGAAAGCTCTTAACCCCAGAGGTTCCATAAAGAGGTAACAGAAGAGGCATTAAGGCTTCACTTATCCATTGACAATTCCCTCTTTCAAAATGAGATATAAGCTTAAAGTCTGCACGTGAATTAATTTTTAATTTTTAAATTAGCTGCCTTTGTTTATTTCAGTAGACAATAAAAGTCCCTTTAAAGTTTCATATTTTACTTTTATCCATTTCATTATATTTTTCTTTGTAAGCAACGGAGATTAATCATTCAGGCATTTGAAATGGATAACTTATTTTAGAAATGAACTTGGTTAACACATCTTGGAAAAGTTTTCTTCAAGTTGATTTTGATTCCTAGAGGTTTCATAGCATATCTTCTTCTTCTTCCTAGTGCATTTCTGCAGATGCAGGCTCCACTGAATGCCACTTTGCATGGTCAGCTGCGTCTCCAGGCTGCAGGCCCACAGCTTGCATTTCTTTGTTGATGGTGTCTCGCCATCTCTATTTTGGACGCCTGTGAGGTCACTGGCCACTGATTTCAAGTTGGTAGGCTGTCTTGGCAACGCTGGAAGGTGCTGCTCTCTGGACATGTTGGCCTTCTCTCATCTTCTCTGTAATTGGTGCCACACAAATTGGTGCTATTTGTGATGTGATCAAGAAAGGAGATGCCTGATATCTAATGGAGCATTCGCATTTCCATGGCATATAGTTTTCGGTCCCTATTGTTTCTACCCAGCATTCAGTGCCATACAGTACAACAGGCCAGATGGTTGTCTTGTTTCATCATATATGCACCACAATTTTCTTGATAACTTAATTATCTCCTTTGGGAGGGTATGCGTCATCTTCTCAGTCTACCCTAGACCTGCTGGTATTCTGGAGAGGTTTATCATCCAAAGACAAATCACACACATTCTACCCAATTCCTGAGCCCAGAGAGATGAACCAGATTTCATTAAAATCAAAGTACTCACCTAGCCTGCTACGTCTGATCTCATCAGGTGAAACAGGTCTTAGCTTTCTTTCAGATTTTATTTCTTCTAGAATTCTTTCATGGAGGCTACGAGGCCGTGGTGGAGTTGGTTTCAGTTTTCTTGCAGATGCCTGGAAAGAATAACGTATCTCAAAGAAAAATACTGACCATACTTAAGAGATGTTGATCAATATATATGGATTTACCTAAATTAAGTGTCCATTGAAATAAGGTAAATTTCTAAGCTACAATTTAAAAATAATAGATTGCTTGCCAACATTATAACTGTGGTTTTTCAAGCGACCTTTGCATATTCACTGAAATATATTCTAACTCTTCTTCTGTCTAAGAAATGTCTTAAAAATATTATGTTTTAAATGGGAAAAGCACCCCTTGTCTGGCCACTGCATGCCACTGGAATACTTTTCTAGCTTTCTGATTAACACCTTGAATTGATGTCAAAAAGGAATTCTTTCTTGCAGACCAAAGAAGAGACATAAGTGGGATGGAGGGAAGGTTATATCAATGCACAGATGACCACTCAAAGAACTACAGTTATAAATAAGTAGCTTGTTCATCTTTGTAGTGGAAGTTTTAAGAAGAGATTGGACAACCATTTGTCAGAAATTATATAGGGTTTCCTGCTTGAATAGGAGGTTGGACTAGAAGACCTACAAGTTCCCTTTCAATTCTGTTCTGTCATTCCCTTGAAGGATAGGAGGAACAGCTAACAGGGAGTGGAGGTGTGGCTCCGGAGTTTGTGGTGGAGGCTGGGGAAGGGCAGAGGCTGGCTGGGTAGTCAGAGGAAGAACCAGGCCCATCCCTTCTGCATCCTAGCACATGCAGAGAGGAACGGAGAAGGCAACAACTTGACTTACGAGAGAGGAAGCGGCCATGATCCTCCTCATTGGTTGCAGCTGGGGAGACTAAGTATATAAGAGAGACGATTACAAAACAGCGTTGCCAGAAGCAAAGCGTGTGTTATTTTGGGCTGAAGTTATCTTGGTTGGCGTCCTTCCAACAGACTGTGCCTTGTTATCTCCTTGACTTTGGTAATTACTTATCCTGGTCTGTTGTGTAGTTTGTTTGGTTTTCTATTTCACCTCTATCTGCTCATTAAGTTCAGACTGTATTGCTTTCTTTTGAAGACTATTTTTGAGTACGTTTTACCTCTAACTGAGAATTATTGAACAGTGGGGCCAAGTTGGAGGCATTAAAGGACATTTATTTACGTTTTGGATTTTGTTATGTTTGTGCTACACTCTGGGTCATCACAGTTATTCTGTTATATGTGTATCTGATACACCCTAATGGGAACACACACACAAACACAAAGTCACATTTCAGATAAGGGACAGATCTCATGTCAGAATATATGACAAAACCAACAGGCTAAAAGAAATAGCTCTAGCAGAGATGTCAAGTGCATAAGATAGTTTCATAAAGGATGCTGAGATGACTGGTATGAAACAGCAAAAATACATGAGATTTTATTTCAAAATAATTCCTCTAATGTATATTAATTTTATATAAATGCATCTGGAGAATGCTAATGCTACAAAACATATGAAAAATCTGTGTTTCCTGTATTTTAGAGAAGACTGGGAAAAGAAATAGAAGAAACCTGAATATGGTTAAGGCAAAAAGGTATAGAAAATCTCTTATTTTCATTAACTCCCCTCTCCCCATTTTATTACATACAGGATTTAATGGAGGTCGAGACCGGATAAAGTCCAAGATAATTTCATGGGCACTCTTTTTTAATCGTGGAGGAATATCCCCATTGACCTAAAAGAGAGAAAGAAAAATATTTTGCTTGCACATCAGTATCATGCAATCTGAAAGGGCAATGAATTCTAAAACAAACATAATTGCAGTGGTTACTGAAATGCAGCCCATTGACCACCGGAAGGCAGGCACTATGTAACCAGTTTATCTGAAACCTGTAAAATATAGCTACCCAGATATTTAAAAGGTCTTCGGAAATTGAATTCATGGATCTTTGCAATTTAGATTACTCTATATAAAGCATTAGCTTTAGAAGTTATCCTGTGCTCAATGGTTACAGGAAGGGATACCTAGAAGCTATCCAAATTTCTTCTTAAAGGGTTTATAGATTTCATACATACAATAAAATAAAATGAACTTCAATTTTATAAACTAGTGTTCCTGCTGAACAGCAATTTTTGTTAAATCTATGTGATACAATACAAAATTCTACGCAGCTAGTTTTTTATGTGCCTAAATAAATACGGTCCTTTTTCTTCCAAATAGTAGATCCTATAACATACTAACTTTTATTGAAGTCGAGGTGATTTTCAAAAAAGCTTGTTAAATTAACTAAGATTCTAATATTTTAAGGGAAAAAAATTAAACAAAACAATATAATACCCCTCCAGAAGGCATTAGGCTTTCAAGTTAACTAAAATAGTTCTCTTTTTTGGTCCTTTTTGGTGGTCCTAACATAATTTAAGGCTATACAAAGAATAATAAAATTGATTTTGACAGAGCTTACCATAACCTTTCTTAAAGTATAGCGCTTGGATCGAATATCATCCATCAACATTTCATATGGAGTGAGCTGATATTCTATGGGTAGAGGGTTGTACTGACGTTCTTGAACCTTTTTAAGTTTTACACCATTTCGCAAATCTCTCATAACTTGAACCCAAAACTGTGCCTGAAATAGTTAAGAATAAAGGGTTAATATGTAACAAAGTTTGTATTATTGTTATTTTAAGCTCTACTAAACTTAAACACTTATACTTAAATACTCATTATAACATCTACATGTATCATAAAGCAAAATGATGCCTCAGTTTTTATAAGCTAGAATTTATTATATTCAATATTGTGACAATTATATTTTTCCAACTAATTTCCATTTTAGCTAACATAGAGCCAAATATTTATTTGTAAGCATGTAAGCAGGATAGGAAAGATTATAAACAAGCAAGCAGTTAATTACACTGTCACATAATCACATAACCAGTTGCATGTCTTAAAATTAATAGTATCATGTTTCTTCACTTCAATGACAATAAATTCTTTATTTACTTTACAGAGAAAGAACAGATATAATATTAGCCATGGTTTTATGGATTTTAGATATGTGCATCTTTGTATACATTCGATATAAATATTTGATATAAATTGTGTTGTCTGTCTCTAAGGTTGTAATATAAAGCCATTACTTTATTAAAAAAAGTAATCTTACCCAATCAGCAGTTTTTAATTCATCAAGGTCAGTGCTAGAGTCCTCATTTCCTTTTTTGTCCATTTCCTGCATTTTCTTTAAATTCTATCAATTAAAAGAAAAAAAATATTTGTTTACAATAATATTGGTGCCCTACAGATATTGCTGAACTATATATTAATACTATCATGTATGATCAGTGATAAAGGATATTATGCATTATAATTTAGCATCACCTGAAACAACATCAGCACTGTCACTGCTTAAAACTCACATTTAAAAAGATTATAATTATCACACATTTGTTTTGGCAATTGTCACTTCCAAACAATGTTTTTAACAGACACAATAAAGAAGATATATTAACACACTGATATGAAAGGTATAGTAAGAATGTTAAAGGAATAAGAAGGTGAGAAGTGAAAAGCTTGAATCTACTTTCAAATCACAAAATCATATATTAAATATATCCATTTAAAAACTAAAATCCAAATAAATATGATAGTAGTGAAAGAGCCCAGTACCAATATTGACAGATTTAAGTTATAATTATATGGTGCCACTGAAATAAAAATAATTATGACAAACATAATTCACCAAAATAGAAGTACAATATTTATAATTACAAAAACAATTGTTTCAGAGTATTAATACTAGAAGACAGAAATGTATGACATTTTAAAAAGGCAAATAAGACAAAGGACTAAGATATCTGTACATTACCTCTCTAGCACTTTTAATTTTGGCCAAGAATGTGTACAACTCCATTGTTTCAGCAAATAGTGCGCGACATACTGCTTGATAGTGATTTGGTGCATCTGATTGGGTTGGCAGATGGGCAGCGCAAAGCTGTGCAAACATGTTACAATAGCATAATGAGTTTTGTTTTACAGAGAAAATACAAATGCCTGATTTATAGTTTAAAAATGTAATTTCATTTTTCAATATCACAAAATATTTTAAACCATACTTGAATTATTCTTCATCCAAGAAAATAAAAAACAAACGTTGTTTAACCATATATACATTATTTAGCAATATCTAGAGCTATTTGCCCATGAATACATGTATTAATAAAACCAGATTTGTTTTTGACTGAACATTGTTTGCAATTAGTTCCAGATCTTCACTTAATTAAGACATGGTTTAAAGCAGGGGTGGGCAATTAATTTTCCCAATGGGCCGCATGAGAAATTGGGACTTTTGTGGAGGGCTGCCGCTATTCCCTCCTCACTCTCACCTTTGCCACCAACCCAACTCCTCACCCTCGCTCCCAGCCCCACCTCCGCCAAGGGCTGGATAGGGAAGCCAAAGGGCCAGATGTGACCAGCAGGCCGTAAAATGCCTAGGTCTGGTAAACAACCTTTAAGTTTTTTTTAATTAATATGTAAACAAGACAGCTTTCTCTTGCAAGAAGTTCTTTCTATTCATTAAAAAAAAAGAAATTCTTCTTTTCTAAGTCCAATCAATCAGTGGCTAGGTAGATTTAAAAGAAATGGAGCAACACCAATCTGAAGCTTTCAGGCTATAATCCCACAATCCAAATTCATTAAAAAATAAGTTTTCAATGTTCAGTGTTTCAAAAATAAAATTATTTTCTATATGAATATTTTAGCCTCTTTAATTTCCAACTTTTTGAAAGTCAAGAAAGTATTGGTATAAATTTCCAATGTTTCGATTTAAATGCAGTTCCAAAAATAAAATTGCCAGAGAAGCAATTATCTTTTCCAAAGTCTCTAACTATGAAGATGATAAAATCCAAAAAGTGATTTAGAAATGAGGAAGATTAGTTCTAATGTCCATAAATTTGGCAATATCACAGTTGTGAACTCAAGGGAAATCTTGTCAGAAGCTTGCAAAAGTGTATCATATGACCCCAGGACACTGCAACCGTCATAAATGTGAGTCAGTGTCAAGTATCTGAATGGAAATAATGTGATATGCTGCAATGGTCATAAGTATGAAAAATTCACTTTTTTCAATGCCGTTGTAACTTTGAAGGGTCAGTAAGTGAAGTGCAGGAATGGAATTCTACCAGTTCTCACTAGAACTGGTTGTTAACATTCTAAGCAGTTCGGAGAACCGGTTGTTAGAAGAAATTACTGGCCTAATCCTGTAAGAAAGGCAGGAAGGAAACATTCTGGTGTTGCTTATAGAAACTGCCTCTCCATTAACCCTTATTACATTCTTGGCAGGACTAGACTTCCTGTCTCAGGAACTTCTCTGGAATTTTTTCCCCCTCCTTTGCTGGTACTTTGCTTGTGTGGAGTGACCATTTAAAGTTACAATGGCACTGAAAAAAGTGACTTATGACCATTTTTCACACTTACGACTGTTGCAGCATCTCCACAGTCATGAGAGGCCAGGCGAGGAGATGCGTGCCTCAATGTGATATTGAGTTGGCCACACCCAGCCAGTAACATGACCACCAAACCATGTCCACACAGTCATATGACCACCATACCATGCCTACCACCTAAGCCACGCCCACAGAATCAGTTGCTAAAAATTTTGAATCTCACCCCTGGTTGTAAGTCAAGGACTACCTGTACAGCCTAGCACAGCTTTCTTCAATAAGTCAAAAAATAAAAAACAACCCTGAATTTAAAAGAGCATTCGCCAAGAAAGATTAGCCTGGTACTGTGTAGTATTTATGCGTGCAGCACTTCAGAATAAAAAAATCTGAAAGTGCTTTAGTTCATATGAGGGGCGAACATAGCACCTATCTGCAAACACATTCTTATTACTGCAAGATGGGGGAAAAAGTGGCTTTTCAAACAAGCTTTGAGAATTTTTTATTTTTTAGGAATTTTATCATTACTTTATCTGAATATAATTTTGTAAACCATCAAAGCTATCCAAACTCACTGCACATATATATATACAGAAATCTTCTACCACAAGTAATATAATAATGGTTTAAAAACACCTGTAATTCTCTTACAGGGAAAATAGGCATGATTTGGGCAAACAACAAAGCAAATTATAATTGTTTTTAAAGTTAACATTTCACAAGTGCATTTGTGTCATTGTGCTAGGGAGAAGTTTGCAATCCAGATTTTTGTATAAATATGGAACTGATGGCTGTTTGCGGAACATAGTAGGTGCAGCATATGATGAAGATAAACCATCTGTCAGAAAGGAATGCTTAGTGAATGGTTGAAAATTGGGTAGGGATGGGGGAGAGTGCTCTTGGTTATTTAATATATTTGTGGATAAAAGCCTAACGAACATTTGAGGTATGCGTAAGGAATGTTTGCAGATGGTGCTGTGTTATTGGTTAAGACAATGCTT
The DNA here is from genome assembly GCF_049901715.1 of Pseudonaja textilis. Classification (NCBI taxonomy): domain Eukaryota; kingdom Metazoa; phylum Chordata; class Lepidosauria; order Squamata; family Elapidae; genus Pseudonaja; species Pseudonaja textilis. Next base: position 149,590,154 of record NC_141992.1, on the reverse strand, counting down.
CACCATTTTTTTCCTACATTATCCAAAACTACAGCAATGCGACTTTCCCATAAATGCACATATTTTGTTTTTTTCTAATTGTGGCACAGCCATATAGACAGCAAGTATATTACACAAACCCAAATTCTATATGCTGTAACCTATGGTATAGTATTGTGGAAGGTTTTTTTGATCAGGTGAAATTGGACATTTTTTTACCCAAATCTTCTCCTACATCGTATATAATAGGCATCCATTGGATGGCATATAACCAGGTAGATCTCAACAAGCTAAGCAGGATTGTATCTGTTTGATATTGGTCTACTGAATAACCTTTAAAGTTGAAAGAAATGTCAAAGGAGAAAGCAATAGAAAACCATGCCTACAATATAGGCAGGTTTGACTTATGACAATAATGGAGTCTGGACTTTCTGTCATGATGGCCGTTAGTTGAGGTACCCTTGTGATTGGATCAGATTTTATTACTTTTTTTGCAGCAGTTGTTAAGTGAACACTGTGGTCATTAAACAAATGCCAGTAATTAAATGAATCATATACCTGTTGGCTATTTTTTGTGGACCCCAGACAAAGAAGTCAGAAATTGGCAAACAACATCAAAAATTGTGGTCATGGGTTCAAGGAATGCTGCAATTGGCCACAAAATTGAGCTGATAGTCAGGTGCCTAAAATGCAGTCATTGACTGCAGCTATCTGACTGTGATGAGGTGTGCAGCTGTCAGAACTCTTGAACCAAGGTGTAAGTAGCTTGGGGGTGTATGTGGTTGTAACTTCAAACAGTTGCCAAGCAACTGGTCATTAAGTGTGGAAGAAAGTCACCAGGAATTAATGTTCACTCAAAGGCTCTGTTAATAACTATCTAGAAAGAGTAACTACTTAAGATGTGAATATTATATTTTGACAAAAAAAACTTTCATGCTGAATTAAAAGGTAATTTTACAATGCTAAATAAATAAGGTTAAATAAAGGACTATTTACAGAAAAATAGTTCTTATGTACCCAACTTTGCATATTGCAAAAAAAAAAATCATTTGGATTTTAATCTGACTGAGATAAACAGTTCTCTCTGGTATGTGTTTATATGAAAATGGAATGTGCTAAGAATGTGTGGGGTGTAGAAGAACATTACATTAATGCAGTGATGAAATTCCCAAGAAGGCTTGCATTGGAATGACTAGTAGAAAACAATAGACTCTTGGAAACTGAAATGCATTAAAAACAAAAACAAAAACCAGGTTCGTGCCAAGACATAGATCAGATGAAAATAATATTTTAAATTAGAATATACTAGTATTAGGATGAACAGGGTTAATGTTATAATATCTAGGTAAACTCTTACTTTATTAGACAACCACAATGTCAGTGCTCTACCTAAACATAAAAGGTGTCATTTACTTTAACTGTTCCTTAAATATCAACATTGGATAGATTAAAACTATGATATACCTTCATGACATCTCTATAAGACTGTATAACTTCAATATTGTCTTTATGTTCATCATCTGCAGCTTCATCCAGAGCTTCATAACCTTCATCTTTGGTTGCATCTGCTTCCACTGTATTAGTCATATGATCAATCAGTTGCTCCAAGGGAGGGCTTAGCTCTCGCTCTTCATTCTCTTTCAAGCCATAATCCAATGCTTTATAAATGATAATTCCTAGTGATTCTATAACCTGAAAAGGGATTATATCAGGTTTTAGGTAAACAGTCATTTTGCATCTTGTATCTTATTTAAGTTATAGTCCAAAATATTTGAAAAGCAGCAAATTGCAAAAGACTAGCTTATATTAAATCAGTAGTTAAACAAGAAAAAAAACTCTTACCAAATCAATATTATATAAGGAAAAACATATTACAATATAATCCAGTCATTAACTAATGAATTTCTAATATGCAGCTTGCCCTCTACTCAACAATCTTGCCGATTGTACTTTTCAAAATACTGAAATTGGATAATGTGGATGTCTTTAATTTTTGTTTGTTGCTTTGAACAACCAGGCTGTAACCAGATTACTTTCAATGTTATTCAATCATTCTTCCTTTGAAGTCTACATGTGGAACTGTGCTTTTTCTATGTTTCAGCTGTCTTCTGCTCAGAAGACATAATAGAGCTCAGTTGAGTAGAACACAGCAAGGTTACTCCACATAACACAGGAAGAGTCTACTGTTAGAGATTTAGGTTCGGAGAGGAAAAGTGGGAATGAAAGGGAAAGTTCCAAGAAGAGAATGTAGGACAGAAATTAGAACTAATTGAAGGGAAATGGGACAAACATCCCTCTCGGTCTCTCTTTCATAGCTGCCCGTCCTATTTCTTTGATGTTTTAAAGGGACTGAAATTTAAATGATAGATTTAAGTTAGTTTAATAAAGATAATTGACTTTAATGCAGATAATTAGAAAACTAATATAAGGAAGGGCTCTGTCTCTTTGTTATATCTTTAATAAACAAGTATTAAAAAACAGACCTTTTAATTATATTATGGTCTTTTATTTTCACGTTTCATGCTGTAATACAAAATCGTGCATACCATTCTCCCACACGTAAACAATATAATACAGCATTGTCCATAGGCTTGCTCTTTCCTGAAGTTCTCATATTCATAAATAAAATAACAAAGCCTCAATGCATGTTTTTCCTTGTAAACAATAAAAAAGTTGTTTTGGGCCAAAATTCTTGCTTCTCTAATTTTTCCTCAGGGCTATTTATTCCTTCAGCTTGTTTTTTTAAAAAGTTCAAATATCATCTGTCATAGCAAATTATGTTTACCCTGCCATGTTAGAAATGTTGGTGCCACTTAATATTCTGCTTTGCAAACTTCTGAAACATATCAATCCAAACTGAATGGATTACTGTATAAAATACAATATCAATATTAATTAATTCATAGAACTAGCATAAATTACACTACAAACATGCTAAGGAATTAGACCAATTGAAATTCAATGCAAATTATTTCTAAGTTGGCAAATAGATGACTAAACCATCCATTTTATTCAGGTTCTATTCAACATTAAATTATCATAATACTCCATATTAAAATATTACATTCCTGCAATAATATTTTAGACCACTCTAAACTAAATAATGAAAGCAGTTATTTAACTACATACATTGTTCTCTTTACTAGCACATGACTTTCCTCCAACATTATTGAGAACATTATGTACAGGTCAGAGAAAACTGTTTTACTCTTCAAACAGAAGGTTTGTTATTTTTCCTATTTGGATATGTGAACTCCCTCAACAAATAAAGAAACCAAATATTATTTTAAATTGTAGCTTCACAATTAACCTTTCATGAATTGCACATTGAAAGTCTATTGCTGATACAATTATAACAGAAACAGTGTTTTTTAATATTTAATTGTAGCTTTATAAATGTTAACAAATTGGAGAACATGCAGGTAGATGTTTTAAAGTGTCTCATCTTGTATCAAGTTCATTGTACCTTGTATTGTTCAATGTCTACAACTACAGAGAAAGAACATTTTGGCTCTTTGATTACACTGGTAATCTTTTAGATGACTGAATTAGTTCACTCTGATATGAATTAGTCAGTATTGGATAATGCAATTAATACAGGCATTTAGATTGCTGATTGCTCCATATTTCAAAACTACAACAAATATCTTGCTAGGCCAGCGGTACTGATTCCACAGTTACAGGTAAATGTATGAATAAAGCATTACATCTGCATGGTTACAAACTATTGTGAAATTTAAAAAATAATGTCAGATTTTGAATAGGTCAAATATTAATATGGATATTTTAACTAATTGGAGCATAACTTTTTTCCATGCAACTAATTTCATTAAGATCCAATTAAATGAGATCATTGAGAGTGGTTCCACTGGTTGAATTGATAAGTTGTAGAGAAGTGAGCTCAGGAAAAATGCAGTATCCTTTATTTGTGTATCTGTCTAATGTTATTACTCTGGGAGACTTACAAAAAACCAATTTGTTCTTGTACCTTATGTCATAATATTTCTAGTGAATCCAACTGAAATCTAATTTTCAGTATTAAGCACAAATCTATTGAATCTACTTTTGATATATTTTGGGATACACATGCACTATTTACCTAATTGCATATTATAGGCATGTATGTAGCCAAAGAGAAGTATATTCCAAACCTAAATCCTAAATTAAAGAGTAGCTGAACAAATTAACATAGGGAGCTAGCAGCAATGAAACAAATGGTTCCTCTACCGGAGGAACAATCTCACCCCAACGGGATTAACCTGCCCCATTCACTCCGGAAGAAGGGCATGCTGCAGATCCCATTAGTCAATAAATTTCAACTGGCAGGATCCCAGGTAAGAGCCTTTTGTGGTATGGTTCCTGCCCTTTAGAATGTTGTGCCATTAGAGATGAGATCTGCCCCCACTTTCCCGGCCTCTGGAAGAGCCTAAAAACCTGACAGTGCCAACTGGCTTGGGGCCATGATGCGGGCATTCCACACTGGAGTTGGCTACAGGATTAAGAACGTCCCACCTCATCCCTTTCATGTACTAGTTTAGCAATTTTTTTGTTAATTTTAATGTTTTAACATGTTTGCGTATTTTTTTAATTGTATGCTAAGTCACCCTACCTGCTTGTTAGTGAGATGGCAGCATATAGAATTAATTAATAATAAATAAATAAATTACAGCTACTGCAATAGTAGAAGAAAACACCTCTCTTCCCTTAAAGCAGGGACGTCAAACTGAATTTCTTTGATGGCCAGATCACCATTGTAGTTCTTCTCCACAGGCCAGCGGGCGGGGGGGGGGGAGTGAATAGGGGTTGAGACTGGACGGACGCCTCCTGCAGCATCCTCCCCGGTGGGGAGGCCAAAAATGGGATGCGGGGGGGGGGGTGCCCTCGGCCTTCCCATAGCCCATTTTGGCTGGCAGAGGTACTGCAGGCCAGTCCTTTGATATTTCCAGGCTGGTACTGTGCGCCAGATTTAAGCACTCTGCAGGCCAGATGTGGCCCATGGCCTTATGACACATCTGCTTAAAGACTTTAGGACAAAAATATGAGAATTACTTTAATTAAGATGCACACATACATACACCCAATATTTAAAGTCTTAACAGAACACCTGTGCTGACTATATTGCATATAGTCCATATTTGATCATATTCTTATCATTTTTAAAAATATTAACATTCATTTTAAAATAATGTTTTAATTCTAAGCATATACCACTCGTTCAGGGGCTGTTCAAAATTATGACAGCACTGAATACAAATTCTATAAGTTTTATTGTTTTATCAACCTATAAAAATACAAATAACAATAAAAATAGGTAACAGCACTAAATGAGATGTAGGACTGGTCCTCATAATAATGAACATCATATTGTACTGCAGTTATATAATTGTGATTTGGGTGTTTGGCAACTGTTTATCAATTATGATTGTTGCAGAGTCTGGCAGTCATGTGATTGCTATTTGTGATTTTCACTTCCAATAAGCAAAGGCTTTAGGAAAGTCAACAGGCTATCACGTGACATTGAGCTTAATGACTACCTGGGATTTGCCTAACAATGGAAGCAGCAACTGCCTTTGTAAGTTAACACAGTCATGTAACTGTCATGCTTTATTACTGCAACACTTAGTAGTTGTTAGTCTCAATTTCTGTTGTTAAGCAAAGACTCCTTGTATGACTTCCTGACTTCAGCTGTATTTATTGCAGCTAATCACATGTGGTCAGATTGAAATTGTAAATCAATGTTATTAAAAATGTCCCTGAAGGACAACAATCGGAGCTATAAGCAAAACCATTATTAATGTTTCTATCTGCTCTCCAGAATTTTAACTGCTGTATGTAGTATCCATGTAGTATTTTTTTTTTGCATTAAGAGAGAGGGAAAGAGAGAGGAAAGAATGAATGAAGGAAGGAAGGAGTCTCTGCTTCATATTGTGTTTCATATAAATTCTTACCTTTGTTTCAGAAAAATGTGAATGTTCAGATTTACCTAAAAATATAAAAAGAAACGTTACTGTCACATTTAAAGTGAAAAAAAAGTCAATTTAAAAACAAAATTAGAAAGTCTCAGTTGCATTCTATGAACCCGATAAAGGCAGTGATGGGATTCAAATAATGTAACAACAGGTTTTCTGCCCTAATGATTTCTTCCAACAACTAGTTCACCAAACTGCTCAAAAAGTTAACAACTGGTTCTCCCGAACTAGTGCGAACTGGCTGAATCCCCTTACTAGATAAAGGCAAGATTGAAAATCCTTTCATAATCAAAGTCATGTTAAAATCATCAGTTCTGAATGCATACATACACATCCTCTTTCACTTTGCAATCACATACATAACAAATAATACATGAACAGAAACCATTTAAGTGCCATCTGCTTTTTTCTTTTCTTTTTGTTTTTAAGGTTCCCAGGTCCATTTCCATGTCTACTTCTTTAAAAGTAAGGCCCATTAAACTCAGAGCACACATTCTGCTGGTTTGGTTATTCAAAGTCAAGGGTTCTGTGACTTTGTCTCCATCTTATCTTCAGCACACATCAAAGAGATGTTAGGGTCATTTTTAAATGCTTGTTTTAAAGTAGTGTTTTCCCTCTTTTATTAATATATGTTTGGCCACATTAACAATATACTTAGTGACATGGGCAATAGTTGAGGCCTATCTACTTATACTGGCCTCTCTGGGCTTTGGCAGCTATGCCCCATCACCTCTGACCCTGCATCTGTTTTCCATTCTGCTTTTGGATTAGCAGGTGGGTTCTTTCCAGCTTTGCTCTTCCCATATTCTTCCCAGGTTTCTGAAACTGAACCCCCAAACAGACACCTGGAACAGCCTGATCCGAAGCTGACTACAACAGGAGAGATAAATCTGCACACTGTACATCTGCACAGTGAAGCAGGGCACAGAAAGCCATCTCTCTCACACCAATTCGGGGTACAGCCCTCCCATCTCTGCTACTTCTTAATTAATAGTAAATTTACTAGCTGACTGGAAAATATGGTTCTTTACCTGTCAGGCTACAAACACATTGATCAGCTTTATGGGAATAGAAATGTATTGGGTAAAGAGCCTCCTATCTCAATTTGCAAGCATCCTTCAGCAAAAGATGAGGGGGTCAAACTATTTTCCAAAGTACCAAAAGACAAGACAAGAAACAATGGACGGAAACCAAAGAAAGAAGCAACCTAGTATTAAGAAGTTTCCTAACAGTGAGAGCAATCAACCAATAGAACAGCTTGCCTTCAGAAGTTGTGAGTGCTGCATCACTGGAGGCTTTCAAAAAGAGACTGGACAACCATTTACCTGAAATGGTATAAGGTCTCCTTATACCATTTGGTATAAAAGTGTTGAAATAGGGTTGGATTAGAAGGCATTCAAGGTCTTCCAACTCTAATATTCTATGCCCCTCCCCCCCACCCCCAAAAAACTTCCGGGAACAGTGATTTGAAGCCAGAGAATCCTGTTTTACCATATAGCTTTCTCAGGAAATGGCAGCGTTTTTCAGGCCTACTTTTAAATTCAGAAGTTCTCCCTCACTTCACCAGACTATTTCTATGGTACTCATTTGCTATTTTTGGGACTGGCTCACAATGATTGGTGGTGGGTTGATTTGTTTCTTCTACCTCCTGCTGGGAGTCTATCTTCAATTTGTGGCTGACTGAAAGGGTGGAGCAGGACTGCAGGGAAAAGGGTGGAGAAACCCAGTGCCTGATTTAAGCAGTAAGGAAAAAATACCCGATAAAACAGAAGAGCCTCTGTTGTTTTTCCAGGTAGCTTCAGGATGTCCTGAAAACCAAGAGCCTGTTCTGCAGAGGTGGAGGAAGACTGTTGAGTAAAGCAGAACATATTCTACATTATTGGGCAGGTCTACTCCAGTGGTGGGATTCAATTTTTTTTACTACTGGTTCTGTGGACGTGGCTTGGTGGGCGTGGCAGGGGAAGGATACTGTAAAATTTCCAGCCAGAGCTGGTATTTGCCAGTTCTCTGAACTACTCAAAATTTTCACTACTGGTTCTCCGGAACTGGTCAGAACCTACTGAATACCACCTCTGGTCTATTCACCTTGCAAATCAATTCTCTTTGTACCAAGTTTTCATAGATGGCTAAGCCTATGGGTCTAGCCATGTGTTAAAACTTGGTTCCTTCCAATGATAGCCCTTGCCCAAATGCTGAAAACAGTTGATGGGTGTTTTTTCTCCCTGTGGTTGACACTTGACATGAAAGGAAGCTAAGCTAAGGAAATCCACCAATAGCTTTGACAGACTTTAAACCTTTCTGGCAGAATGTAAACTCATCCCTTGTTCCTTCAGAAACATAGATAGCTATAGGGAATACAGGTCATCCTTGATTTGTAATCGATGACACAGTTCAACTTTACAATGGACTCCACCCCGAAAGATTCTTATGACCTGGTTCCAAAGTTTTATTTTGGGCATTCAGGTTTGCAGCATCCTGTGGTCGCATCTTGTGTGGACCACAATTTTTGCTGAAAACAGGTGGTTACTTCTGGCTTTCAGTAAAAATGCTTCAAAGAATAGATTCACTTAACAATTGCAGTGTTTGCTTAACAATTGCCACAAAGAACGTTTTTTAAATCGGGTCATGTGATGGCTCAGTTTATGACTATCATGACTGAAATTGGCAGGTTTCATTATAGTCGTAAGTTGAAGACTTCCTGTATATTTGTTGTCCGCAAACTATTTATTGTATGAATAACTTTTGAGAGAATAACTTTGGAAAGCTAATTTAGTTTAGTGATTAAACACCAGGTTAGAACCTAGGGAACTATTAATTCTAGTTCTGTTTTAGGTATAAACTCTCTCTCAGCTCAGCCCATCTCACAGGGTTGATGTGGAAAAATAGGAGAAGGAAGAAGTATTACATATGCTGCCTTGAGTTATCTATAAAAATAAAAAAGGTAGGATAAAAATACATAAATGTGTATACTAACCCTAATCCTATCTATAGCCTGCAATAAATTATTCTGTTTTACTTTCAAACACAACTACCTTGGTATTTGATAAATTAATTCATCCTTTCAGATGCATTTGGGCCTTTCTTCTAGTAACATCTAGTAGGAAGGTGTCCAATGGAAGCACTGGTAAAAAAAAATTGATCCAGAAGTTTTAAATAATTATAGAACAGTGATCAATATAGACTTCCAGACCAAGATGTTTGAATATGGTAGGTGACCTGATAGGTGATCAGATTTGACTTTATTTGGGGGAAAATGGATTTTCGAGATCCATTTCCTTCTGAGTTTATGCCTGATTTTGGCAACAAAACTGTGCTAGACAAGTATAATCCTAAATTTCAGCAGTTTTGACGTAATTCTTCCACAGAGGTTATCTCATCTAGATGCCTTATACCAGAGTTCCCCAATCTTTCTGGCTTTGCAGAACAGCCAGGGGGGAGGGGATAGTTCTGTAGTGGGGAAGCATGTGTGCACTCAGCTCCATTTGCACGCCCACCACTCATGCAAATGGAATGCACACTTGCTTGCCCGCTGCTTATGCAAGTGGGGATGCATGCTCACTTGTGTGGGCTTGCCCGCCACTTCCAAGGCCTGGTTCCAAAGGGCTCAAGGTTGGGGACCCCGCCTTTAAACCAAGACAGTGACATGTAAACAGAATAATACTTTTTACTCCTCCCATACATAACCCTGCAGAAATAAGTAAGTGGTGTGTCAAATGAAAAGCTGCATGTTATATATACTAGACAACCCATGATCTGTTGGCTTAGCATTTCAGATATATTTTTTATCACATTCCTTAATGCCTTTAACAATGGTACAGCTTCTAATGTACTGGAAAAGTTCATAAAAATTCAGGGGGATATTCAGAGATGTATCTACCTTGAGATTAGCCCATGTTGAACTGTTCGGCATAGTCAAGTAGCAGGAATCGAGCCAAAAACATTTTATAACATTTTGCAATATGTCATAAAATACTTGATGATAATTTCTATGTCATAAAATATTTATAAAATTTGCTGTATTTCAATTTCATAGGAGTCATGGGTCTCAGAGTTTAAACATATTCTGTAAGTTAACCCATTTAGTTTAGTTTAGTTTATTGTCACTGCACCTGGTACAATGAAATCAAACACCATCTTCAGTGCACATCATGACCATGACCATGAAAATAAACATAAACACACATCCTTCACCCTTCACACATTGAACTGAAAACCCCCAACACCACACCAACACTGCACTATACAGCAGAATTCAAAAGAGCTACTGCCCTGGGATAGAAGCTGTTTTTCAGCCTATTTGTCCTTGTTTTTATTATTCTGTACCGTCTGCCAGATGGTAATAGTTCAAAAAAGAGTTAAGGCAGTGGGAGCTATAAAGCTCTTCCAAAGAGGGGAGAGGGCAACCAATGATCTTATGGGCAGTGATATTAACCCTCTGGAGTGCTTTCCTATCTGCCATTGTGCAATTGGCAAACCATACAGAGGTGCAGTATGTTAAAATGCTCTCTATGGTTCAGCGGTAGAGGGTCACCAGCATTTTTTCATTCAGTTGTTTTCTGAGAAGTCTCAGGTAGTATAATCTCTGCTGGGCCCTTTTGACCAGGGCTGCAATTTGGGCACCCCAGGTCAGGTCTTCTTTTAGGGTAACAACCAGAAACTTAAAACTGGCCACTTGCTCCACTCAGCCTCCATTGATAAGCAATGATCTGTTCCTTCTATAATCTACTATAAGCTCCTTGGTCTTACTGGTGTTGAGGACCAAGTTATTGTCTCCACACCATGAAAGCAACCAGTCCACCTCATCTCTGTAGGCAGACTCATCCCCCACCCTGGAGATAAGTCCCACCACTGTTGTGTTTGAGGTACCTTTGTTAAAAAGATTTTGCCCTATGATAGGCAATGTTGCCCAGTTAAAGTTATAAACACAAGAATTTTAGTAGTAAATAGATAAATTACTTTTAAAAGGCCTAACAATATGTTTGTCCTAGGAAGAAAGGGGAGGGAGAATGGGCTAGCCTCACCTTTATCTCTGAGGGGTAAGGTGTTGTGATCTGACAACATTCCAAAATTCTGAGGTAAGCATTTCCAAAACTCACTGTAATTTGTGGATAATCCCTCAATTCCTTCCCAAAACAAAGATAGAAAAGTATGTTACAACTGTGCTTATTTTATAATGAGATATTCCATTGTTTTTTGATGTTATCTCCTCTTTCTCCATCCAAAGTGGGCCTACTTTGCCATCATTACAGAACTTTTTCCTTTTTGTATACATATTTGGTGAATTATTTTATTCAGTTTGTCCAACATGATGTTTGCAAATAGGTATATTCAGTTCTTTTAATTATTCCTTACAAAGATTTGTTTCTAGATACCTTACATTCTGATATTTCCCATGGTCTTTTTAAGGTGGGAAGCCAACTATAGTTTGACGAGTGCCGAGTACAATAGAACTATTACAAATAAAAGATAGCAACACTTTGATATTTGAATATGTATTAAAAATGAAAACAAGTGCATGTGACCTTTGTAAGTCACTCAGAATGACATCTTTGGCTAAAAGCATGAAATTCTTCAGCTAAGTAAAACTGAAAACTGAAAGAAGATTGATGATCATTGGGTACTACGTCAACCATGTATATTCTTTGCATGTTCAGACCAATATATAGGAGTTATGGATTCTTACAAAATGTTTCTGTGTACACATAGGGAGAGCATATTAGTGCCTAATGTTTCCTTTTGGCAGTTCTTTTTCATGTTTTTTTCATAATAAGATGTTCAGAATAGGTTATTTAGTTATATATCACATCCTCTGTGGATCATGAGTCTAATTTGGATCTCAGATTATTGTGGTCTTTCCTTTGAAAGGTAAGTGACTGTATTGAGAACACTTCAAAGAAATGTACATGTAATGCAAAAATTAAGTTGGTCCTTAGGAAGACTATAAATTCAATATCTATCATTTAAGCTAGAAGTCACAGTCTCCTGTCTCTAGCCTGGTGCCTTAATCACTAGACCAGTGGTTCCCAACCTTTTTTTCGCCCGGCACCCCTAAGGAAATTTCACTCGAACCTCGCACCCCCTGAAATTTAGACTTTAGGAACTACTGAACACGTTAAATATATGGTAGGATTGAATCTTTTCAGCTATGTATGTGACGGCCACTAAATAACGATACTTAACTCTAAAATGAAAACAAAGTTAATCCATTGCACAATAAATAAAAATGCCAACATATAGCCAACATCCTATTATTTACCTGGACTTTTCTCGCACCCCCTGGAATATTGTCTCGCACCCCAGGTTGGGAACCCCTGCACTAGACTAAACTGTCCCTCACATTATTTAATGTGCAATTCCACATGTTTCCTATTCAATTAGTAAAATCAAAAGGTCTACCTAAGAAAAGGGAAGATGTAAAATCAGGGTTTTATAAAATTACGTTGTCTCTGAAGAAAGTAATAAAACCCTGCTATTTGCAGATGGCCTTTTGTCAGACTCAAAGAAAAGAGCCTTTTTCCAAGTTGTTTCCAAGCAGTTCTCTTTAGAACAGGAATGGGCACTTTCCCAGAAACTTCTGCTCCAACCCCTCCTGTTTACAGAGAAGCACAGAAGAACCACCTCTCCTGACACAGAGATGAATGAATGCTCCATGGGATGGACTTTAGGGAGGGAAGTTCCTTTGCCTTCCAAAGTCTTTTCTTCTGGCAACGATCAGTGGAACAGGATTTTCTTGGGGAAAGAAACTAATACTTAGCTGAATTAGTTTCCCAAGTCTGACTCTAAATTATTGACTCCATTTATTTCTTTAAACAAAAGATGCCAAAATATATGTTTGAATTGAGGTTTTAAATTCTAGATCGTGAAATCTTAATGACCTTGTGTATTCCCATTATATCTGCACAGTAGGGAGATACGGTGAATGCATTTAACTTTGACAGTCTCTTATTTTCACTGTATGTACAAATTCAGAATCATGACTTAAATGACTAGTCAAATATTATAAAACTGAAAAGCAAACCCTAGATTGATTAATTAGTTCAGTTATCAGGACAACAAAGAAACAAACCCCATCAAGTGAAGTGGAGCGATTCGGCCATATTTCCAGTGTTTTTGCAAGAGATAACCATATTCTGGCTGTCTCAGTTGAGACTGGTGAAATATTGTGAGATATGGATATTTAAGGTTTGGTTGCAGGGGTGGGAGGGTTGTTTGCATCCACCATCTGAAAAATTGTGTAAAACCTGCCTGTCCAACCTGCTTTATTATTTCTACAGAAACCGAAGCTATAACAGTCTGAGCTTTTGAACCATTGCTTAGGGTTTATATAATAATATTCTATTTCAAAATTCAGCACTATAATGTTGTGCAAGAGAGTTGCATTTACTTTTACATTCTCTTAAGAAAAATGCCTAATCTATTAATGTTTAGTTTTTATAATTAAAGCTAATTCACACTGAGTTTGCATCTGAGCCATTCCATTTTGCATTATGAATGGAAATTGTTTTCAACGGTTATAGTAAATTGTAAAATATATCTGAGGCTTTAATAAAGAAAATGAATCATATTTAACCAAAACTATAACATACTCCTCCAGAGCACAAAAGAGTACAAAATATTTCATTTATTTTCCTAACATATATTTTGTATTGTTCAACCTTTATCGTGCATCATTAAAATAAAATGATCCAACTTCAAAAAATGTTAACTCCTGGATTGGCTTCCATTTTTAACTATATAATAAACAAACCATTCCACACAAAGTCTTTCTCCACTACATTATTAATGCATATTACAACTGATAAACTTTTTCTGAAAAAAATTGAGCTGAAATAATTGGATTTCTGCCATGAAGAAAAAGTACCTTTTGGAAATTTTGTACTAACTGAAGTAATTTGTTATAAAATATGGCAACTGTTCTTCAGCAATACTGTAAATTTGCTGTCATAAATGCATAATTAGTTTTTCCTACTATGTTTACTGATATGGTACAGTCCATTATAGCTTGTGTAGCCATCATATTCAATACCTAAATAAGCTTTGGAAGTTAAAAGAACATATTTTATATGTTATATTTTACAAATTCAACTTGAACTATGTTTCCTTACCCACTGGCTTTGTGATTAAGACTACATCTGGCCTAATCAGTCTTAGTCTTCCTTTTATTAAAAAAAAATATTTTTTTATTACTTTAGTCCAAATTTTGCCCCATGAATCCTACATGTTTTCACTTCTGTGGTGTTCTGCATTTTTATATACAATTGTAGAAAAAAAATGTTTCTAAATATTTTTCTTTTTTGACATCCTATTTACACATTTAGAAGATATTATTAAAGAATGTGTCTATATGAACAATAATGGGATTTGGCTTTTGCTTTGTTGTACGTGGTTCACAATTTGTGGCTTATGGCTTACTCAGTCAACTGTGACTGATACTCATGACTGAACAAACTCTGTCTCATGTGATATCAAATTGAGATCCAAGAAATAATCAGAACTATTTTTTATATTGACTCATAAATGTAAATATCGTACAAAATGTATTATTTACATAAAATGGAATATATTATGTATGCATTCATCTGCCTCAATCCCAAGTGACTCTGTGGCAGACAATTAGAGAAATAAACATAAAAAGCAACAAAATAATAAACTTCAGTAATCAAAATATCACTCAATAAAATCAACTTAAGTCAAAAGACCTCAAAAGTTAAAATGTTTGCTATTTTTATCACAGTAAGTTTAGAGACTGCACTTCTGTCATGATTTAAATAGTCAATTCCTATGATCACTGTAATACTTAATAATCCTAAAAGTGGAGCAATGGTAGAACAAAATCAGATTCTCCATTATATCCAAGGTCTAGTTTATGTCAAACAGGGGAAGATGTAGAAATAAAAGAGCATGGAAATTTTCAGAGAATACTACCTCTTCCCCCATTCATTTGTGGCATATATCCAGAGATAAGTTCAGAGTATAGGTATTTTTCAATTTATGACAGCAAATGAGATAGGAATTTCCATCACACACAGTGATGGCAGTCCCTGCAGTTCTGGTTACTGTTGTACTGGTTACATCATTAAGTGAAGTAATTCTTGCTGGCTCCCCACATGGGGAAACAGGCAAGAAACTGCAAATACCAAACAGCTTGCAACTAGATAAAGTAGGTGTGTGAGGTGCATGTGAGGGAGGTGCAGCTAGGCTTGGGGAAGGTGCACAAAGATTCAAGAGGTTACACAAGGGTGCAAGGGAGAAACGGCAAGGGTGGGGAGGGTTCTTAAGAGTGCAAGTGGAATTGATAAGGTCAAGTCAGTTGTCAAGCACCCAGATCATAATCACATGTCTGTGGGGTACTTGGATAGCCAGGCCTCTAGAGGGTTGGTTGTAATGGGATGTTGGTACGTACCTGGAACGCCCTTTCTCTGTGAGCTGTGAAGAGCATCCATTGTTTGGGATGATGTTTCTGTCACTCGTTTGATGGGCTGGGCTTTAATTGAGAGGACGCTCCTCCTCCTCCATGGGACTCCTCCCTAGCCTCCCCAGTTTTGGCGAAGTCGAAGTGATGAAATATTTCTTCTCCTTCACCCTTTCTAATACTTGGCCGGAATAGCATCCCACCAGACGAATAAGGGTGGGGATGGATGCTCTTTACAGCTCAAAGAGAAAGGGCGTGTCAGGTAAGTACCAACGCCCCTTCTCCAGATGAGTTGTTCAGAGCATCCATTGTTTGGGACATACCAAAGCTTGGCGTGTCCTACGGGAGGGCTTCCATCTGGTTTGGATTCCCCTTTTCTTGGTCCCTATGGACACTTTGTAACACTTTCCTGTCAAAGGCAGCCTCCGTAGAGGTGAAGATGTCATTCTAATAGTTTCTCAATAAAAAGCAAGGGTGAGGCCCATGTTGTCACCTTGTAAATTTTTGCTATTGGCGCTTGTGGCCCATGTTGTCAACATCTCAGCGCTCTAGGTCGAATGAGCAGTGATACCCCTGGGTACAGGAAGAGATTGTGTCTCATAGGACTTGGGAATTGTGCTCTCAGCCACTTACTGGTCATTGAGGAAGGGGTCTTGCACCCAATGGTGGGTGGTTGAAAAGAAACGAAGAGAACCTTTGTTTCCTAACACACATCGTGCAGTTGAAATATATGCAGAAAGCTCGCCTTACATCTAGATTGTGGCATTTTTGTGCCAGATTTTATGTCGGTTTCAGACAAATGTACGGGAGTATCAGTTCCTATGGTCTGTGGAAACCAAAATTATCTATGGGTGAAAGATGGTTCTGGACTAAGGACCACTTTGCCTGTGTGAAAAATACAGAGCTCCTGTCTAACTGACAAGACTACTAGATCCAAGATGTAACTGGCTGATGTAATGGCAACCAAGAGAAGCACCTTGTACGTTAGGAATGGAGACGCATGGTCTACATGGGCTCAAAGGGAGTTTTCTTGAGTACGGTAAGGACCTTGTTGAGGTCCCACGTGTGATATCAATGCACTACAGGAGGCTGTAAGATTGTAGCTCCGTGCAAGAAAATAGCATATGCATGGATGATGAGAGGTGGACTGCAAGTCTCTCCTAGTGATGACCGATGCTAAGTCCTCCCCTTTGCCTGTTTATATGAACAAGATAATAATGAAATGTCATATAAATAACACTGCTGTCTAACAGGTGTTCCCCTGAGATGAACAGCCAGAGCCATCAGAACCTTCGTAAGAACCTTGGGCAGATGACAACCCAAAGGACAGTGCAATGTATTCAAAACGTTGAGTATTATAACAAAAACTAAGAGTTTTGCTATGTGAGGATCTAATTGGAATGTGGGGATGGGCCTCCATTAAGTCAATGGAGGGTAGAAAATCGCCCCTTCTGAAGCTCAGAAGTATGGAGTTCAGTATACTCATCTTAAGCCTCCTATGAACTATGGATCAATTAAGTCATTTTAAAACTAAAATTGCCCCTGCTGATCTGGTGCCACAGGTTGGTTGCCTGGATCTCCAATAAATGAACAATAGCTGTCTCCATCATGCTCCCTTTAACAAGATCCCCAGAGAGAAGGCAAGTAATGCAAAGGTTCCGGGGAGAGGATGGAAATTCTATAGCCAGGCCTAATCTTCTGATACCTCTAACCCAGGAAACAGAGGTAGAGGCATCCCATCTGTCTATGAAAGGCTTGAGCCTTCCACCAATGGGGTCACAGTTGTGAGGCCTATGTTGTGCCTCGGAGACCTCTATTTCATGTTCCTCAAGAGATTCTTTTGCTCTGCCCTCCCCTTCAGTATCTATCTCCAGATCAGAAACTATCTGACTGTTGGTGATTCATGTGTCCAGATGGTCCCTGGAGTCTGGAGAGAAAAAGCCCCTGGTAGAGGGAACGAAGGAACCCTCCAAAAAGCTGGGAAGGACTATTTTGGGGTCTATGAAAAGAAAGGAACTTATTTTCTGCTTCTAGTCTCTATCAGAGATAGGTCAGGGCACCACCAACCAAATTATCTCCCTATATTGGGGAGGAAGCAAGCTTTCATTAGTTGTGTGATATCTGCTTGCCAATGTCTAAGCCATAGCAGTAGGCGAGGAGTAACCTGAGATGCCCTGGCTTGAGCAGATAATTTAATAGAGTTTTGAGGCATCCTTGTATGCCCTGATATTGGAAGTTGAGATAATCTCCCTCAGATGGCGGAGCAACCTGAGAGACGATCTAGTAAAAAAAAGGGGGGATGAGGCCAACTCCGCTCTTATGGCCCTCACATCAGATCCACATGCCCTACATGGGGACAACTCGACCCTGTATATCCTTTGACTTGAGAGCCTCTTTTGCTTCCATTGGAATTTCAGAGGAGGATGATAATTGCCATTATTGTTTTATCTACTATCGTGATGAGAAATTTAGCAGAATGAGAAAACCAAATTAAAAATTTGCTATCATACCCTGTAAGAGGGATATACGCCACTGAAGAGACCCCTTGTTTCTGGATGAGGTCCAAGAACCTCTGTGGGACAGTTATGATTTCCTCTTACATTATTGGTTGGGAGAAAATTAAATCATCTGACCCCCCCATTATAGTAACGATTGTTGGGCCGAGGGGAAATGGACTATCAAGGCAGGAAGTAGTTTTTTTTTTTTTTGAAGCAACAGAGACTTGAAAAAAGTCTGAGGGAGAAACAGACCTGAAGGTCGGTGGTCTGGCTTAATGCCTTCAATGTTTGACATGCCCCCCCTTTTTAAAGGATCCGCCTCTGACAGATTTTGGTCACTGTTGTGAGTAGACCCTTCCTCAACCTGTTCCATCTGGTCTCTAGTTCTCCCTCATCCTGTGCATCATGTGAATGTGTAACTGGATTATATAATACTCCCCTGAAGGAAGTACCTGCTGGTAATGAAGGTCTATTCTGCATAGTAACTAAATCAAGTGAGAATCGAGGTCAGATTGTGGAGGCTGCCTAGCCATCAACTTCTACTGTGCCCCGGCTGCAATGCCTCTTCAAGTTGCCATGTCCCTCCAGGCTTTCAATTTGTCAGGGATATCCTCTGGGAGGAGGAATTCTGGTGTGGTCCCACAACTGTCTGTCAGGCAAGTAGTGCTGCTGAAGGCCTGGGTTGAACCGGTCTCTCTGAGGCTCTCCTGGATGGCGTTGAGAGATCCAGGGATGGAGGCAAGGTGAAATATGGAACACTTTACAAATTGCGTGTCATCCTTGCACAGGGGCCATGCTAATCTTCTCTGTATCATTCTAATTTTAGTATATGTGCTGCTGAAGCGAGCACTCTGGAACTGGGACCAGCCTGGCTGGGGAAGAGGACTGAGACTTCTGTTCAACCTTCCTCATGCATTTTTTTTAATAAATTTAAGATATGCTCATCTAACACGTTTTGGTGTCTCTTGGCATCCTTTGTTGCCTTAGAGGTCTCTCTAGGATGTTTTTACCTACTTTGAGTTGGTTTATTGTCCTCTGGGGGTATTTTGGGTTGCCCTTGAAGATTCTGATCTAAAGCCCACAAGGTGAGATATCTATATTTATGTATTCTGTATGTGTATGAGATATTAATGGACTGTTGACTGGTTCAGAGGACTGATATAAACAGAGGCAGGGAATCCTCTTGATATTTGCTCTCCCCCCCTCCCCGTTTTTTGGTAAATTCAATTTGTTATTATGTTATTATTCATAATAATATTGATATCATTAATATTGTTATTATTGATATTTTTGTTATATCTGGGCACAGCTACTAACATAAATTGTTGTGCTGTTACCAAACTCATAATTAGATGACTGAATATGGAATCAAATTGTGAGGCCAAATAGAGAACACCTTTCAGGACCTGTACTGCAATTGGGTGATCCTGCAGTCACTGGCGCTCAACAGCTTCCTGCCCAGATGAACACAGGCCTTGATGCTCGCTGTTACTGTGCTGCTAGAATTCTGTGAGGGCTGCCAACTGAAAAAGGAAGCCCAATAGTCAACCTCAGAAAGAGGTCCGTAATCGGCATAAATGTCCCCTGGACCCTCACGGAGATCCTTGTGAGGGGAAGTGGCTTCTCAACAGATAATGCCATGGAATTCTTATAAACAAAATGATGTTGGCGTTGTTTTAGTCATCAAGATGTAGCATCAACCATCACCTTTTAATGTGAGCCGATGCGAATCTAACTAGAATTTGAGAATTTGAGCAGGAGTCCTCTGGCTCCACCCAATCAATAGCCCTTGCTTCTTCTATATACCTTGCGGGAATATATCTGAAACTACAGGATCTCCTGTGGAGAGATACCTGAGGATGCTCTGTCCTGCTTAGTGACCAGAGTTATAGGGAATTCCAGTCAGAAGGAGCGCTCTGTTGTTCAGAGCAGTATGCTGCACCTCCGCAGAGATACATTGGCATATTGCTAATTCCATCCACAGTCACATCTTTGTGGGGATCTTTTCCGGTAAGTCATTATCTTGACAGAATCTGGCCACTGTTAGAGCAATGTGGTCACAGAGTCACTTAGAGTCATTTGTACTGATCTAGATGGGCTACCTGATCTTGTGCAGCTGTGCTGCATCTGGATTACACAGACAGATTCGGGGTAGTTGCAGAGGGGGATTGGAGCCGAAGTAGGCCTGGAGGAGATGAGGTTTGAGAATTTTCTTCATCCTCCCACATGAACTTCTTCATGTGTTTTTCTAGTATTTTATGGCGCTTGTTAGCATCTTTTTCTGCTGCTTAGGAGATACATTCGGAATGCTTCAATTTGTTTTGAGAATTTGACATTGCTCTTGAGCTACTACCGCTTGCCATTGTGACCGCTTATTAAATTTTACTGTTAATGAGATTGAAATGTTGGGTGGTTGGCACGCCCAGGGGCCTGAACCAGCAATGGCCAGGGAACCCTAAAACAATGCCCCCCAGTTTTGTATAATCTTATGTAAGAATACTGAATTCTTATTCTTGTTCCTATTATTATTATCTTTATTATTTTGTTATTAATATTATTATTTCCAAATTAGGAACACCTCATAGACCTAGAAAGGAGGAATTGTTGAAATAAAATGTAGGCCTGCGACAGCTTCCTGCACAGGCAGACACGGGCCTTGGTGCTCGCTGTGGTGCTGCTGTTTAATTCTGTGAGGGCATAAGCCAACAGTTTCCTCCTTAATGAATTAGGGTCCAAAAGAGAATAATTATACCTGAATATCTATCTATCTATCTATCTATCTATCTATCTATCTATCTATCTATCTATCTATCTATCTATCTATCTATCTATCTATCTATCTATCTATCTATCTATCTATCTATCTATCTATCTATCTATCTATCTATCTATCTATCTATCTATCTATCTATCTATCTATCTAACTACATATACACACATATGTATTAGGGTGATTTCTCTTGGGTTCCAGGAAGGAGACCCCTGCTTGAGGAAAGAAAAGCCTCTTACAGTTCCAGAAATAAAATGCAGATCACTACCGCATGGTTAGTGAGTCTACAATGTTATCTCTTTAGGCGCGTAATGAGTGAAATCGGCTCAGCAGCACTTCCACGCCTTGTGAGGAGTCGATACTGCAGAGTTTCCCCTTGAATAAAAAGGCGCGGTGGGGCAGATGGGCGCTGATGCCCCCACCCCAGATGGTGTTCCCAGGGGAGAGAAAAAAGCCTTGGACCCTTTTAAAATGGAGCCTCTCCCGTCGGGTGCGGGCGGCAGTGATCGTAGCTGCGGCAGAGATTGTAGCGGCTCAGCTTGAAAAGATCGTAATGTGAGTTGTTAGCCATGCAGCTGAGGTGTTATCACCTTCTATAGTCCTGGGGGCGAGAGATCATTATCTGAAGCTACGGTGAGCTCCCGTAGAGTTATATATCGTAGGGAGCTGCTTGACTCATTGAAACTAAAAGCCTTAAAGGAGTTGGTTAGAGTTTAAAAGCAAACCTTTTTGTTGACTCCTTTTGAAGCCTTTGCTATTCCGGCCAAGGGAAAGGAAATTAAGCTGCCTATATCCACGAAGGCTGAGCAAAAACTGGGGATGCTAGGGAGGAGTCCCGTGGAGGAGGAGGAGCATCCTCTCAATTAAAGCCCAGCCTATCAAATGAGCAACAGAAGCATCATCCTAAACAATGGATGCTCTGAACAGCTCATCTGGAGAACATCATGCTTTCAGCTCTGTCCTAAGTTTGGATGATCATTGAACACACAGTTATAAGTTGAGAACAATTGTACCTATAATTTTACCTAGCTGACACTGCATCAAATACAACTTTGACAGCTCTTCAAAATATTTGATTTGATCAGTATACTGTATACTGAGAATCACAGGGCAGAAGGCTAGGGATTCCAATTCCTTTTTCCAGAAGGACCTAGGACTGTGATGGCAAACCTATGGCACGCATGCCGGAAGTGGCACGTGAGAGGTCTCCCGAAAGAGCCCCACTGTACATGCATGTGCATCTCCTGCCCACCAGTTTATTGTCAGGTATCTGGCACGCATGCGTGGGGGAGGCAGGAGACATGAGGCGTTCACGGGGATCACACAGACATGTGCAGAGACACATGGCACATGGGGGGATCGTGCGCGCATGCGCAGAGGGCCCTCCGTGCGCATTGCCTTCTGGGTGCTGGCACAGGAACCCAGAAAAGTTAACTACTACTGACCTAGGATGTTTAGACACCGTTCATTTTGGGCTAGCAGATCAGTAGTTTCTGCTGTCAACATGTATCTTCCAGGAGGTATTCAATTCATCTCCTAATTTCAATGTGAAAGAAACATAAGCTTGGATGCTTTTTTTTGGTAATGTTTCTTTTTTTATCTTATTTAGCCTGCCTTTATTACTTCATAAATAACTCAAGATGGTAAACATACATAATCCTTTCTCTTTCCTCTTTTCTTGACAACAATGACTTTGTGGAGTGGGTTGGACAGAGAGAGTATAACTGGCCCAAGGTCACCCAGCCAAATTTCATGCATAAGGACTGGAACTCATAGTGTCCTGGTTTCTAGCCTGGTGTCTTAAAATTACATTGCCTGAAAACAACTGGTGATGTAATTAGTAAAGAGAAATGCAAAACAAATAGATTTCAGATAGTCCACATTTGCTACAAATGAAAAGTTGTCTATCAGAATCTCCAACAACATATTGGAGCGGTTTCAAATTATTTTTAAAGATCAGAAGAAGAATCTAAAGAAAATGTGTACCTCTGTAAGAAAGAATGAAGGTTTACATTAAACCATTTTTAACATGTACAGAGAAATAAAAACAGCGCAGCAAACAATAATAATATCCCAATACAAATTCCTAGTTACATATTTTATTACTGCAGAAGTAATACAGAAAACAGAAAAACTGTAAATCATGGTTGTTCACTCTTTTGGTTGTCTAGGCTGCATTGAGTTGTCTTGGGCTACATATAAAATATACAGGTGAAACTCGAAAAATTAGAATATCGTGCAAAAGTTCATTTATTTCAGTAATGCAACTTAAAAGGTGAAACTAATATATGAGATAGACTCATTACATGCAAAGCAAGATAGTTCAAGCCGTGATTTCCCATAATTGTGATGATTATGGCTTACAGCTCATGAAAACCCCAAATCCACAATCTCAGAAAATTAGAATATTACACACAATCAATAAAACAAGGATTGTACATAGAACAATATCAGACCTCTGAAAAGTATAAGCATGCATATGTACTCAGTACTTTGTTTGGACCCCTTTTGCAGCAATTACTCCCTCAATGCGGTGTGGCATGGAAGCTATCAGCTTGTGGTACTGCTGAGGTGTTATGGAAGACCAGGATGCTTCAATAGTGGCCTTCAGCTCTTCTGCATTGTTTGGTCTCATGTCTCATCTTTCCCTTGGCAATGCCCCATAGATTCTCTATGGGGTTCAGGTCAGGTGAATTTGCTGACCAATCAAGCACAGTAATCCCACAGTCATTGAACCAGGGTTTGGTCCTTTTGGCAGTGTGGGCAGGTGCCAAGTCCTGCTGGAAAATGAAGTCAGCATCCCCATAAAGCTCGTCTGCGGAAGGAAGCATGCAGTGCTCCAAAATCTCCTGGTAGATGGCTGCATTGACCCTGGATTTCATGGAGCACAGTGGACCAACACCAGCAGATGACATGGCTCCCCAAATCAACACAGGCTGTGGAAACTTCACACTGGATTTCAAGCATCTTGCAGTGTGTGCCTCTCCATTCTTCCTCCAGACTCTGGGTCTTTGGTTTCCAAATGAGATGCAAAACTTGCTCTCATCAGAAAAGAGGACTTTGGACCACTGAGCAACGGACCAGGTCTGTTTTTCTTTATCCCAGGTAAGACGCTTCTGACGTTGTTTGTTGTTCAGGACCGGCTTGACAAGAGGAATATGACATTTGAAGCCCATGTCCAGGATCCATCTGTATGTGGTAGCTCTTGATGCACAGACTCCAGCCTCAGTTCACTCCTTGTGAAAGTCCCCAACACTTTTGAATGACCTTTTTTTGACAATCCTCTTCAGGTTGCGGTCATCCCTGATGCTTGTGCACCTTTTTCTTCCACACTTTTCCCTTCCACATAACTTTCTATTAATGTGCTTTGATACAGCACTTTGGGAACATCCAACTTCGTTTGCAATTACCTTTTGAGGCTTTCCCTCCTTATGGAGGGTGTCAGTGATGGTTTTCTGCACCACTGTCAGGTCAGCAGTCTTTCCCATGATTGTGATTCCTACTGAACCAGACTGAGAGACCATTTAAAGGCTCAGGAACCCTTTGCAGGTGTTATGGCTTAATTAGCTGATTAGAGTGGGACACTTTGAGCCTAGAATATTGAACCTTTTCACAATATTCTAATTTTCTGAGATTGTGGATTTGGGGTTTTCATGAGCTGTAAGCCATAATCATCACAATTATGACACATCATGGCTTGAACTATCTTGCTTTGCATGTAATGAGTCTATCTCATATATTAGGTTCACCTTTTAAGTTGCATTATTGAAATAAATGACTTTTGCACAATATTCTAATTTTTCGAGTTTCATCTGTATACTATAGTTAATGTATATAAATCACACAATAATTTTAAAAGCTTAGGACCTTGTGGGGCTGCACTGCTAGCTGTCCAGGGCTGCATGTTTTGGAAGAAGAGGAAGCAATTGGGTAAATTAATTCTGTATGTAACCAAGAGTCACATTTCATTTATGGGGATTTATACTGTTTCAGCCTGCAATCTAATGTGGCTACATTTAAAATTTTCAGTTTTCATGTTTCTATATATTGTACTAAGAGCAGGAAATAGGAGTTTTAAGAAAAAGGGACAGGCTATACTAAAGGATAAATCTAAATTTCCCCATAAAGAAAAAATGGAGGTGTGGTGGAGTTTATTTTACAGAACTACTGATCAGTAAAATTAAGTCAGAACGCAGTCATATATATTAAACATTATGACATTTTTCCCAACCTGGTGCCCTGTTCCAGTTGTACTATATTTCATTATTCATAGATTGAATGATTATCTCATTTAGCAATGATAGATAAGATCCAGTTTGAAGGCTGTATTCACATGACACACTGCTAAAATGTGATCTTTAATCTTTACGGTGTGAATCCAAGGAGTATTATAAATTTATGATTCAAGCAGTGGTGGGATTCAATTTTTTTTACTACCGGTTCTGTGGGCATGGCTTGGTGGGCGTGGCAGGGGAAGGATCCTGTAAAATCTCCAGTCAGAGGTGTCATTTGTTGGTTCTCCGAACTACTCAAAATTTCCGCTACCGGTTCTCCAGAACTGGTCAGAACCTGCTGAATATCACCTCTGGTTCAATGGGTTATGCAATCCCATGGAATTGAGTTATTTCATAAGTTAGCATATTGTATGAATATAGGTGTAATCTATTTGACATGCTGCAGCTTTACATCAAATATTTTATTTAAAAAACATATTTAGTATTTAATGCAAAACAATCATTTAAGACAAGATTAACCCTGAAATTACTGGACTACAGTAATTTGTTTTTCAGGCACATTTCTGCAGTGCATCTTTCCTGTTATACAAGTTCTCTGCTTATAGCCTGGACAGCAATATTTTAATGAGAGAAGATATAACGTTAGAAGTTTGGGTTTTATATTATATTAAAAGAAACTGGATTTGCAAGAAAATGTGGCTCTGAATGCTACTTTGCTGATCCTAGACAGTCATCATATTCTCTTCTATGAGTTCAAAAACTGTCAAGGATACAAAATGAAAAATCCATTTTTCCTATTCCCTCTGCCCCACCATAGCTTGCCCTTAATTATTGCAAAGACTCTATAAAACTATCTGTATGTAGCTTATGTTTTAAAAACATCTTCTACCTCTTGTTTTTCAAGTTCCCTACGTTTTCTTTCAGCATTCACCTGAGGAAATGATGCAGAAAAGATAAGAATTTTATTTTCCTCAAATGAAAGTTTTTCTTTCAGCTCAGCACTTTCTAATAACTTACAGAAATATGAAGGATAGGACAAGATAGTGGAATTATTTCTCTAAAAAGCACCCGGAAAAGGAATTACTCCCAGCAGAATGGTTATACTAAAGTCAGATTTATTGGCTATGTGTTTTATATTACTCAGTTAATACTATCTTCTCTAAAATATATTATTCCAGAAATTCAACTTTCCTAACAATTTTCTTTCTCTTGAAGTTTGTAAGATGACATGACTTGCTTTATATGAACTATCTGAATTTCTTTAATCCAGCACTCAACTTGTTTGTGGAATTTTATGACATATATAATCTTCAAAGAAAAGATTGAAGTATTTGATTTATTACATTCCTATCATCAATATAAATGAACCCAAATATTTGTATTTTCTTCCCTTTTTTCAGATTAAGAAAAAGAACCAATACAGACATTGCTATCAGAGCAATTCCATATAAGTTTATTCCAAAGCCTTTGTATTTAACAACTCAAAAATAATTCTACTCATGTGGTAACTTAAAACTTACTGCAATTGTTATTTATCTGATAACATTCTTTATAAGTTAATTTTTCACCACATAGTTTTCATTACAATTGCTATATTTTAATTTTATTTATAAATATTTATTTTATATTAGAAGTTTTAAGACTAAGTTAACCCACTTGTGGTATCTTTTGTCTGATTATGTATGTTATGTGAATTGACCATTTGTAAACAATAATATCCCAACCAATTGTGGGTTATTTAACAATCCATTAAAAAACCTATGAGTTAAAGTTATTTTGATGGACCTGGATTA
Organism: Pseudonaja textilis; assembly: GCF_049901715.1. Taxonomy (NCBI): domain Eukaryota; kingdom Metazoa; phylum Chordata; class Lepidosauria; order Squamata; family Elapidae; genus Pseudonaja; species Pseudonaja textilis. The sequence goes on along the minus strand of NC_141992.1, from coordinate 149,563,498 downwards.
ATAATGGTATACGAATGTTGAGATCTTTCTGCAATGATCAGATACATTTTTAAAGCTTTCTAAATTAAAGCACTGAATAAATTGGTAATCCACAACTTACAGTTATCACAACTGAGCCCAAAATTTTTCTTGCTAAGCAAGACAGTTAAGTGAGTTTTGTCCCATTTTATGACCTCTTTTGCCATAGTTGTTAAATGAATCATTGCAGTTGTTAAATTAGTAACACAGTTATTAAGTGAATCTGGTTCCCCATTGATTTTGCTTGCCAGGTCACAAAATGTTATCACATAACTCTGGGATAATACTGCAATCCTCATAAATACGAATCAGCTGCTAAGTGTCTGAATTTTGATCACGTGACCAGGGGGTGCTGTAATAAATAAATGTGAAAAATGGTCACAATTCACTTTTTTCAGTGCTGTTGTCATTTTGAACAGTCACTAAATGAAGACTACCTGTAATATATCTTATTCATCAATGTCTGGCAATCTTTCTAATACAGAGCATAATATAGTTGATGTTGCAGGGTCTCACTATAAATTTTATACAGTAGAATGCTTTGTAAGTTCAACATTAAAATAGTAATATTACTGAATCAATTTAATGGGGATTGTCAATACTGTTTACCTCTGACAGTAACACTGACATGTTTGAAAGTATTAAGAATAAAAACAACAACATGCTGTTAAATGCCAACATAAATATCCCACGTGGTTACATTTTTTTTAAAAAGGAGAATTTTCTTTGATCATTACAGAAATGCTGGCTATAAACTGAAACCCACAACATAAATTCAGCCTAACTAGAATGCCTGCAGTGTTCTTCCATATTTAATTTTAAGAGTCTGTCGATGCAAAAATAATCACTTGCAGAGGTTCAGACTTTTTTCACCCTACTTGTTTGCATGGGGATCTCCAGGGTTTCCATATTTTTTAAAATCTTAGTTAACCTAATAAAGATATTCTAATATGGAAGTTTATAATATAATACCTAAAAGAAGGAAGACATAAGGAATACAGTAACTATTACAAATATTATAAACCAGTACTAAGAGGAATTATTTTTGTTATTCATTGCATTGTACAAAAACCTGAACAGAAGGGACAGTCCCTCATCTGAAAAGTCTGTGCCCTAATTCCAGACATGGAAATGCATCATAAATACAATTACTTTATTAGAGCTACATATGTTCTCTAACCAGTCTAACATGTAATTTTAGAATTTAAGAATTCATTAATTCATCTGAAAAAGATTGGGGGGGGCAATATTAAGCAGATATTAACTACAGTAAATTACCCTATTATTCTCCATACAATAGAGCATAAAAATCATATATTGAATTCAGTTTACTCCCCAATTTGAAGTCTTATTAGTTTTTGCTCTGTTTTGTTCAATAGTTGTCCATTTTAAAATTAGGATCTTTATGATATGCAGCACGTATCACATTTCTTATGTAATGTTTGAGTGACAAAAAAAGGACATAATATGTTTATTGGCAGAATGATTTTATGTTGAGTTGGCATTGGTTTAGGATGTTGACATGACTTCTAAAAGTATGTTTATAATGACTACTATAGACAGATGCTAACCCAACCACGACTAAGTAAATATGGTATTTTATTACTCACATACATGAAAAGAAAATTATACATAATTTGCTGAACCTGTCTGGCATTATCGCCCATAAGTACACTCTTGGTAGAGGAATTTAACAAGTCATATTTTATTTCCTGTATTCATTCTTAGCCTACTTTCCATATTCTAATTTCAATATACAATACCGATTAGAATATGATATTGTAGATATTAGAACATGAATATATTTCTCACATGAAAGACTGCACATATAAGGGGAACTATAAGATCAGGATGCAGTGTGGTGCATTCATAGAATGTGTATTCAAATTATCAGCAACTTGATTTGTCTGGATGTAATACACAACACACACACACACACACACACACACACACACACACAGAGAGAGAGAGAGAGAGAGAGAGAGAGACAGTAGTCATTAAAACCTCTGCTAACAGCATGCTGGGACTCTGACAGCTGCTCTCTTTGTTTTGCTTTGCAGTGCCCTCCCCCACCATCATGCTGACCTATATGAGCAGCTTTCTTTTCCAGGCTTTCAAGTAGGAGCAGGGAAAATTCTAGCTTGAGCAAGAAGCAAAAGCAATGCTGGTAAACAGGCAGATACAGGCTTATCTGACTGAAATCAACTGTCCTCATCCATATTGTGGTCCAGAAAATAACATTGCAATTGCACGATTTTTTTTTTAGATCCTTTATTCCAAAATGAAATCTGTACAAATCATTTCCTCAGGCCATCCTGCAGACTCAAAAGTGTTTGCTTATGTATCAGCCATAATGCAGCATGGGGAGGGGGCGGGGGGAATGTCAAAATGGTGACATCTTCATATATATATAAAATGCTATATATACCGGTGTATAGAAAAAAGGCGCGTTATCAAAGCGAAGAGGAAGGGATGAAGAAGAAAAGCTAAGCGGAATAGTTTTAGTACAAACTGTATAACCAGAAGCAATTTTGTACTGTAGGAAAAGAGGGAAGGGAGGGAAATTTCACAAACGGAGGCAATTCATATTCCTTAAAAAAATAAAAAAAAACCAGCAACAAGAGTTTAAAGAAATGCTGATGGACGGCGGGCTGAAGGGGGGGTGAGATTTTCCCGTAGACACCACTGACTAACCGGACCCAGCAGCAAGATCAAGAGACGCGAGCAAATGGGGCAAAGTGGGCGAGATGCGGGGAAAACGGGTCCTCGCCAAAAAGCAAACCCCTTCAAAGCCGAGCAGGGAAGTGGCCGGCCTCGGAGCTTCTGAGTCTAAGATCGCGCCACCGTCTTACCTGCTCCGGGCGAGCTTCGAGTGGCGCCGCTTCCATTCAAAGTGACGGTCCCATCTCTCCAGATGCGGATGTCGCCAGGTCTCTCCACTCGGCAGGTCAGGCTCTCTCCGCGGCGAACCCCGGAGCGGAGGGAACGGCAGCACTGGTAGCAAACGGCCCACGCCTGCTCCTCGTTGATGGGCTGGTTGTAGAGCTTGAGGATCTCTTCCAGCGAGAGGGCTTCCCGCAGCATCGCAGCCGCCTGGCCTCCGCCGTAGCCTTCGTCCTCTGTGCGGCTGGAGGTGCCGGGCGAAGGCTCCTCGTCCCCCGCCGCCCCGGCGTAAGCCATTCCCTTTGCTGGAGAAGAAACCCCGGCCGCGAGCTGCTCTATCAGTCGCCCCTCGCCTTCGCCTCGCCCTGCCTCGCCTCAGCTGCTGCCCGCTGCCTTCATCTTCTCCCCAAACTCCTCCTTCCCCGTCAAAGCAGCCACCGCAGCCGAGCGCGTGAGCGGTGCAGGACAGCCAATCCCGCGGGGAGGGGATCCAGCCGGGAAGAATTGCGGACCGCCGGCCGAGTCACCCGCTTCGAGGGCGGAGACTGTGGAAGGCGGGATTCACTTCATAGCAACCCAATGGCGTCCGCTGCCACCGACCGTTCTTTCTGGTTCGGCTGCCTCCTGTCTGTGGGAAAGCGGCGCGGCAAGACGGGGTAAAAAAAGGCCCTGTATTATCCTGCGCGCGGGAGGATGGTACGGTACAGGCCGTCTTCGACTTAACAACCGTTCGTTTAGCGATCCTTCAAAGTTACAAGGGCACTAAAAATGTGACTTATGACCGTTTTTCACCCTTACGACTTTTGCAGCGTTCCCCATGATCGTGTGATCAAAATTCAGATGCTTGGCAACTGGTTCATGTCTATGAATAGAATAGAATAGAATAGAATAGAATAGAATAGAATTCTTTATTGGCCAAGTGTGATTGGACACACAAGGAATTTGCCTTGGTGCAAATGCTCTCAGTGTACATAAAAAAAAAGATACATTTGTCAAGAGTCAAGAATCATAAGGTAGTCATAGGGTACAATAAGCAATCAAATGATCATTGCTGTGTCCCAAGGTCATGTGATCCCCTTTTGCCACCTCCTGACAAACAAAGTCAATGGGGAAGCTGGATTCACTTAACAATTGAGTTAGTAACATATCAACTGCAGTGATTCACTTACAACTGTGGCAAGAAAAGTTGTAAAATGGAGCAAAAAATCTCATTTATCAAATTTCTCACATAGCAACATACATTTTGAGTTCAGTTGTGGTTGTAAGTTGAGGACTAACTGTATTATAGTCCACACATCAAAGCCTTCCCCACTGAGATGTCTGCCTTATTTTCGCTTAGACTTCATTCCTCATTTAAGAAGAGTGCAATTCTTTTCCCACCAAATGCACATATGCTTTGCTCTACTGTACAGTACTGCGTTCAAAGTTACATTCTGCCTTCTGATATCTACTTATGGCTTTTCCAGTGCAACTGTTGAAAGGTGTCAAAATGCCTTTCTTTCGAGGATTTGATTTTCCTGCTGGGAGAGCTCCGGCGCAAGGATACGGACAACTGCTTGAAAGCTTGATCTTTTTATTTTTCAGGAAGGTGGGAAACAGCAAGAAGTCTGCGTTCCTGGGCTAGCTAGCTTCTTATGGTAAGTCCCTGGTTTTTTATACCCTTTTCTCCCTTTGTAAGTTGATTTTGTGTGAATGTTTGTATTTGTGCTTAATGTTTCAAATTCTGTTTGAGTTTGTCTTTATTCCGGCCGGAGGGCAAACTCTGCGGGGTGCAGAAGGCAAACTCTGCGGGGTGGCTAGATTGTATTATTGGTTTTCTCTAATCTCTTTTAGCTTTAAGATAGTTTTTCATATTTGTTCTGTAGCAATCTCCTGTCTATCCCTTTTGTAATTTATATTTTGTGTCTTTTGTCTGTTTGTTTTGCTTATTTGGTATGTCCTGTGTTTGTAAGGGTTTTCTAAATTATCTTTTTGTTTCCTTTTCTTATTTGTCTAGTTTTCTTAATTACTTAGGCTTTTATCAATAGGGATTCTTTAATACTTTTTATTTGATGCCTTTTCCTATGTAAGTTTGTTTTCTGGCTGTCCTGATGTTCCCCTTGGGCTTTTTCTGTTTTTTTTGTGACACTACTTGTCTTCGTGAAGTTCCCTTTCCACACAACTTTGTGGGTTTGTATGAGACACTGAATCATAAAATAATTGGAATTCTATTGGCACAATTCCCAATTCACATCAATTTACATCAAATGTGGTTTAGGTTTTGTCTAAGCACAGCAGACCTTGACAATTACCCAAAGCCTTTGAACTAGCATCAGTGTGAGTAAACAATAATATACACTACTCACTATGAGTACTATAAAAACAGATGCATAAGGAAACAGAGATGAACAATGTCACTCATGACTGGAGTTCAATTGCTTAGTGTTAGGGATGCATTGGTTCAAGTAATATTGTATAATTCTTATCAAGAACTAGGATAGAAAAGGTGTAAAATGAGAAATGGGTGAATTTTAATAAACATGTATGCTATGCTTAGCCTCCTCCATTCTTGTATGTTAAGCTACAGTCTACCCTAGAGCCAAACTAATAAAGTGGAACTTCACCTAATATTAGGCATAAATGAATTCAATTCAACCTGGATTCACTATGTTACCCAGTTCAGATAGAAAAGTTTACTCTGCACAGATTTAGACACATTTTCCTCATCGTGTACATGCTCTATTCAGGCAAAATGTGGTTGAGTGATATACCGTTATGTTGGTATTTATTCTAAATGTAATAGTATGTGGAAGTGACCTTGGGAGATAGGAGAAAGATCGTTACCTAGGCTGAGGGTCCTTTTCCTGTCTCCTCAAGATTATTCCCATATATCGTCACAGTTAATGATCACATGGATTTTTTCTATGACCATTTGTAACCTATTCCTTCAAATCCTCAAGTGGTGTACTATCACCATTGATTTCATCCATCTTTCTGCTGTTGGTCCTCTTCTTGTCTTTTTTCAGCATGACAGATTTCTCCAGAGTTTGTCTTCAAGTTATGTATCCAAAGTACAGATATGACTTACGACCACAATTTGGCCAAAATTTCTGTTGCTAAGCGTAAAAGTTAAGTAGGTTTTGCCCTATTTTACAATTTTTCTTACCACAGTTGTGAAATGAGTAATACGGCTGTTAAGTGAATCTGGCTTCTCTGAAAGTAGCAAAAGGGATCATATGACCTTGGGACACTGCAACTATCATAAATATGAACCAGTGTTCGAATTTTGCCAAGTGTTCGAATTTTGATCATGTCACCATGGGGATGCTACAATGGTTGTAAGTGTGAAAAATGGTCATGAGTCACAAATGGTCATGAGTCACTTTTTTCCACTTTTTTGTAACTTTGACAGTCATTAAATAGTGTTATAAGTTGAAGACTACCTGTATAATTTGAGCCTGGTAATTTGTGGCTTGAGTGAGAACTCTAGGTTGATTTATTTGATGATCCTTTATTTCAGTTTCATAGCATGATCTTTATAGGTCATGCTATGACCTTTATAGGTCATACATCATGGCACCTGAATATCTGAGTATCTTTTGCAAGCTGTCTCATTGTACTCTAGCAGGTGCTATAATCTGTGGCGTATTTCTTGACTGCTAGTTCCTTTACATTGGTAATTGATTCTAAAGGACAGAAGTTAACCCATTCTTTCAATATCTTCAGTGTCAATTCTAAAACTGGTTATTATACCTGTTGTCATTAATTTGTCCTGTTTAGCGTTAATCTTACTCCCATATTTTTCACTGTATTAATTGACTTTCATTACTAGAGCTTGCAAATAATTTCCACTTTTATCAGCATGGTGCTGTTATTGATGATTCCTCCTCCAATTAAAAAAAAATGTTCTTCCACTCCAGCTTCCCTCAATATATATTCTGCATAGATATGTAAGGTGAAATACACTGCTCAAAAAAATAAAGGGAACACTTAAACAACACAATGTAACTCCAAGTCAATCACACTTCTGTGAAATCAAACTGTCCATTTAGGTAGCAACACTGATTGACAATCAATTTCACATGCTGTTGTGCAAATGGAATAGACAACAGGTGGAAAGCATAGGCAGTTAGCAAGACATCCCCAATAAAGGAGTGGTTCTGCAGGTGGTGACCACAGACCACTTCTCAGTTCCTATGCTTTCTGGCTGATGGTTGGGTCACTTTTCAGTGCTGGCAGTGCTTTCACTCTAGTAGTAGCATGAGACGGAGTCTACAACCCACACAAGTGGTTCAGGTAGTGCAGCTCATCCAGGATGGCACATCAATGCGAGTTGTGGCAAGAAGGTTTGCTGTGTCTGTCAGCGTAGTGTCCAGAGCATGGAGGTGCTACCAGGAGACAGGCCAGTACATCAGGAGACGTGGAGGAGGCCGTAGGAGGGCAACAACCCAGCATCAGGACTGCTACCTCCGCCTTTGTGCAAGGAGGGACAGGAGGAGCACTGCCAGAGCCCTGCAAAATGACCTCCAGAGGGCCACAAATGTGCATGTGGCTGCTCAAACGGTCAGAAACAGACTCCATGAGGGTGGTGTGAGGGTCCGACATCCACAGGTGGGGGTTGTGCTTATAGCCAAATATCATGCAGGACGTTTGGCATTTGCCAGAGAACACCAAGATTAGCAAATTCACCACTGGCATCCTGTGCTCTTCATAGATGAAAGCAGGTTCACACTGAGCACATGTGAGAGACGTGACAGGGTCTGGAGACGCCGTGGATAACATTCTGCTGCCTGCAACATCCTCCAGCATGACCGGTTTGGCAGTGGGTCAGTAATGGTGTGGGGTGGAATTTCTTTAGGGGGCTGCACAGCCCTCCATGTGCTCGCCAGAGGTAGCCTGACTGCCATTCGGTACTGAGATGAGATCCTCAGACCCCTTGTGAGACCATATGCTGGTGCAGTTGGCCCTGGGTTCCTCCTAATGCAAGACAATGCTAGACCTCATGTGGCTGGAGTGTGTCAGCAGTTCCTGCAAGACAAAGGCATTGATGCAATGACCTGGCCCGCCTGTTCCCCAGACCTGAATCCAATTGAGCACATCTGGGACATCATGTCTCACTCCATCCACCAATGCCACATTGCACCACAGACTGTCCAGGAGTTGGGGGATGCTTTAGTCCAGGTGTGGGAGGAGATCCCTCAGGAGACCATCCGCCACCTCATCAGGAGCATGCCCAGGCGTTGTAGGGAGGTCATACAGGCACGTGGAGGCCACACACACTACTGAGCCTCATTTTGACTTGTTTTAAGGACATTACATCAAAGTTGGATCAGCCTGTAGTGTTTTTTTCCACTTTAATTTTGAGTGTAATTCCAAATCCAGACCTCCATGGGTTGCTAAATTTGATTTCCATTGATAATTTTTGTGTGATTTTGTTGTCAGCACATTCAACTATGTAATGAACAAAGTATTTAATAAGAATATTTCATTCATTCAGATCTAGGATGTCTTATTTTTGTGTTCCCTTTTTTTTTTTGAGCAGTGTATATGCCTTGTTTCACCCTAGGAGCCAGTCTTTTTGCCATGTTCTGTCAATACAGCAGCTTTCTGACCAAGGTCTAGGACTAGGTTTTGCATGAAGACAATGAGTTGTTCTGGGATTCTTATTTTTTCAAGCACATTCTACATCTTGACATTATTGTGCAATCAATAATGTCAAGCACATACTATTTTCTTTTTGGCATTCTATGGTTTTAGTATTCATTGTGGTGTGGCATTTCTTTTTTGTGTATATTGGTATGTAGAGTAACTTCTTACAGTCTGTTGGCCACTGCACTGTTCTCCAGAATTGCTGGCATAGCTTGATGAGACCTTTACTAATTCTCCTTCTGGTGCTTGCCATACTTCTGTAAATATTAATTCCCATAGCTTTCTGACTTGGTAATAACTGAAGTGCTAATTTAATTTCATCTTCTTGTGCTAAAGGTTTTGTAAGCAGGGATATCTTCTAATATATATTGGATATTAACATCTCCATTAAATAGAATTTCAGTATACTCCTTTCATCTTTGATTTTTTTGGAATCAATTACTATCTGTCCATTGGTGTCCTTTAGTATACCAGTTTGAAGTGAAATGCTCTTCCAAGTTTAGAGATCTTTTAAAATTCTTGTTTCTTTGATGTCTTTGCAGATGTTGCTGTACTACTGCTTCTTGTCCCTTCTAAAAGCTCTCTGAAATAGTTAAGATCTTTCTTGAGATCTTTTGTCTTTCTGGGGTTTGGTTTCTCTTTCTTGGTAATTTCCATGGTTTGTTCTGACATCCAGATTGCTTTCTTCTGTTTCTTTTTACATGAATCTGTAATTATTTATTTAAGTTTATTCTACAGTTCCTCTGGTGAAGTTCCAGATTTGAAAGTGATTTCTGATATTCTTCTTGAAAACGGTGGATATATGCTCAAGATATTGTAGAAACTGCTTAGCATGTCTTCTGCTTCAGCTTAATGGAGAACTTGGACATAAGCAATTTGTGATCTCTTCCACAGTCTGCTCCAGCCACCTCTTTGCTGTCATAGCTGGTGTCTTCCAACTCTTTTTATCAGTAATATATCAGTATGCAAGATATCACATGGGGGGGAGATCACGCAAAGATAAAAGTCTTCCTTTAATTCCAACCCCAATCAAATAGGTAACTACATATTTAATAAATGATTTTTAAATGATTTCTTTTAGAATAGAATGTGTTAGCAGCATCTCAAAAATAACCAATATCCCAGCAAAATCCATCTGGCTTTGAATAAGATTACATATAAACATATTAAGACATAATTTATCTATGGTTTTTGAATAAACTACAATTGGCTAAATGTGTGCATTTTGATAAGGTATAATTTGTGAACTGCAAAGTGCAGGAGTTTGATTCATGTATTTAAGGCAAAACTAAACCATCTTGTAGCTTTTTTACATCGTGTAACCTTCAGGACAGAAGGATGTAGCATCACAGGGACCTCCCACATGGTGCCCCTCCCCAAAACTGTTAAATCTGGGAGGACGGTTCAAGAACGGAGGCAAGACTCAGATAGTAACTAAAGCTCTTTATTTGTGACTTCAGATCTGAGCAACTAACCCCAGCCACAGCAGCCCCTTATATAGGGCTGGCTGCGGCTAGGCAGCCAATGAAGGCGATTTGAGTTTGCTGCTCTTGGCAGGGCCAATCGCGGCAGCCCGTTTACTGGCCAATCAGTCTATGGCGACCAATCACGATCGGCTTTCAGCGGGCCAATCAGATTTGCAGGCTACGAGCCTGCTAGTCCGGAACACCCCTCCCCTCTCGGTTCCGTTTAAGGGGTGGAGTAATATAGTCTCGCAGGTAAGCAGGTCTTCGCACCTGTCTGCCTGACTTACGCAGTTCCGCTTGACCCTGTTCAAACCCGGGTTCAGATGGACTGCTTGCTGGATCAAACAGGAACGGTGAACCGGTGTCATGGTCAGGGCTCTCCTCTGGTGCCTCCGGGGTGATGAAGTCCTCAGCCTCGCTGTTACTGTTCTGGCTCCCGGGGCTCGCTGAACCTGCCTGGTTGCTGCTTCCTGGCGAAGCGTTCGACTGTCCAGTCTCAGTTGCAGCTGGTGAGTGTTGCCAACCATGGTGCGGTGATCTCGGTGAAAGCTCGGAATAGACAGGTGTTGGTTCTAATTCTGAGTTCACTGCTTCCCCTCCCCCCCAGTGTCAAAGTTAGGGTCAGGGTTGGAAGATGTGGTTAGTCTGGAGCGCAGTTGCTCAATATGGCGTTTCCATGGTCTGCCATCAGTGGTGAGTAGACAGTAGGAGCGGGGGCCGGTAACTTGAGTTACCTGGGCAGGAATCCAAAGGGGATCCCCAGAAAAGTTTTTTGCGAAAACAAGGTCTCCTACCTTGAAAACACGGTGCTTGCTGCTGGAACCCAGGGGCTTTTCCGGGGTGTAGGCAGGGTGCAAACGATCTAGAGGCGATCTGAGTTTCCTGGCCATCAGGAGTTCAGCTGGGCACTTGTTGGTCGTGCTGTTTGGTGTGATGTGTTGTAGGAGCAGCATTCTAGTGACTTTGTCGTGGATGTTGCCTTGATCCATTTTCTGTAGGTTTTTTTTTTTGTAAACTGAACCATTCGTTCAGCCCGGCCATTCGCCGCAGGATGAGCCGGCGATGTGAGTGCGTGTCGGATGCCCCGTTCCGCTAAATACTGTTCAAAGGCTAAGGCAGTAAATTGGGGCCCATTGTCAGAGACCAGGACATCTGGTAACCCGTGTGTGGCGAAGAGTCTGTTTAGTTTTTTAATGACCACCTCAGTAGTGGTTGCTTTCATTTTATTGACCTCAAGCCAGTTTGAGTAGGCATCAACAGTTATTAAGAAGGTGTGGCCTCTCGTAGGTCCCACAAAGTCAATATGAATGCGAGACCAAGGACCCCTGGGTGTTTCCCATTCTGTTGGTGGGGCTTTAGGTGGAGCTGAGTGGTTTTCCTGGCATTTGTTACAAGAGGCGACCCAGGTTTCGATTTGTTTATTTATACCTGGCCACCAGGCGTAACTTCTTGCCAGCGCTTTCATACGTACGATGCCTGGGTGTCCATTGTGTAGCATTTGCAAGACCCTTTTTTGTAACTTAGTTGGTACAACAACTCGGTCTCCCCACAAAACGCACCCTTTTTGTGAAAAAAGTTCAGTTTGTCTGTTTTTAAACGGCTTAAACATTTCCTTAGTGTCATAATCTGGCCATCCCCTCTCTACCCAGCCAAGAACTCGTGCCAAACAACAGTCTCTTTTGGTTTCAAAAGCGATGTCTTGAGCCATTAGTGGAGGTGATGGCATTGTCTCTATTTGCAGTACGGGGAGTGTGGGAGCTGGGTCTTCCTATGGCTTGGGTAGCGGTGAGCGGCTCAAGGCATCTGCGTGGGGAATAGATTTCCCCGGGCGGTACTTTAATTGATAGTCGTAGGCAGCGAGAAATTCCGACCATCGCGTCATTCTGGGGGAGAGAATGTGTGGAGTAGGTTTGTCGCCCGCCAGGATCCCAAGTAGTGGCTTATGATCCGTTATAATAGAAAACGGTCTCCCATAAACATATTCATGAAATTGTTTTATTGCAGAGACAATAGCAAGGGCTTCCTTATCTAATTGGCTATAGTTTCTTTCTGTTTTTGATAGAGTTCGTGAAAAAAATGCAATTGGTGCTTCTGAGCCGTTTGGTAGGACGTGGCTCAGGATGGCCCCTACCCCAAATGGTGAGGCGTCACACGTGACAGTCAAAGGTAGTGTCTCGTTATACTGAATTAGTACTGCCTTTGAGGTAAGGAGGTCTTTTACTTGCTGGAAGGCGTGTTCCTCCCGACGTCCCCAATTCCAGGATGCCCTTTTATCGAGTAGTCTATGAAGGGGCTCAGCAACAGTCGCCTTCTGGGGCAGGAAGATGTTATAAAAGTTAATAAGTCCCAGGAAGGCTTGGAGGTCGTTTTTGTTTTTAGGTCTTGGGGCGTTTTTGATAGCTGCCAATTTTTTTTCTGTGGGGTGGATTCCTTGCTTGTCAAGGAGGTAGCCAAGAAACTCCACCCTTTCTGTGCAAAGCTGGCACTTTTCCTTCTTAACCTTGAGGCCAGCGTTTTTGAACCTCTGTAGGACTGTTCTGAGACGTTTTTCTAATTGGTTTTTTGTGGGTGCTGCTATTAATACGTCATCAAAATAGGGCACGACCCCTTTTATCCCTTGTAATAGTCTCTCCATCAGGCTTTGAAAGATACCTGGGGCTACGCTTACACCAAACTGGAGCCTGTTGCATTTGAATGCACCACGATGTGTGACTATAGTTTGGGCTTCTGCAGTCTCGGGATCAACTGGTAGCTGTTGATACGCTTGGGCCAGATCTAATTTTGCGAATATTTTGCCACCCCCAAGTGAATGCAGGAGATGTTGAACAACTGGCACTGGGTAGGCACTCTGCTGTAGCGCGTGATTGAGGGTGGCCTTGTAGTCACCGCAGATTCTTATGGACCCGTCAGGTTTTATGGGGGTGACGATTGGTGTCTCCCATCGGGCGTGGTCAATAGGTTCTAACATGCCTTGCGCAATTAATTTGTCCAGTTGCTCGTCAATTTTGGATTTAAGAGCAAAGGGAACTCGGCGTGGCTTTAGACGAATGGGTGCTATGTCGGGGCGAAGATTAAATGAAATGGGGGACCCCTTGTACTTGCCTAGGCTTTCGTTGAACACTTCTCGGAAATCGTGGACGAGAGCCGCCTCCCAGTCATTGTCTTCAGTATGATGGATGCCAGCCACTCCGATTCCTAGTGGCGCGAACCACTGAAGACCCAATAGACTTGGCCGGTCTCGGTCTACGACGGTGAGTGGTAGAATTGCCTTATGTCCCTTGAACGAGACCTGCACATGGCGGGTACCTGCGACTGGAATCCGGTTGCCTTGATAGTCTTTTAGTATGAGTCTCTGACTGCTGAGGTCTTGGCGTCGGATGTTGGGGACTAGCTGCTTGAGTGTTCTCCAGGATACCATGGATAGTGACGACTTCCATGTTGCACGGTTTGTTTTCAATCGTGACCTCTACTCGGATCTTTTTAGCGTCAAGTGATGAAGCGTGGCCGATGGTGATGGTTTGATGAGCCTCCTCTCATCTGGGGGCATCGTTAAACCTTCGGGGTCTGCTGTACCAGTTCCACTGGTTGCTAGGGCGGTCCTTCTCCGTGGTGGCGTTGCCATTGTTTCTCTTTGGGCTGCTCCCTCTCCGTCTGGGGCTGGAATTTCTCTTGTTTCTGCATACCTTCGCGATGTGTCCCGTTTCTCGCAAAAACGGCATATGGCATCTAAGAATCTGCATTCGGATCGGGGATGGTTTCCCCCGCATCCGGCGCATTGGTAGTTGGCTTTGTGGCCCCGCTGGTCCCGTTGCTCACATTCTGACCGGAGCCTGTGGACTTCTTCTTCCTCGCTGTCTGAGGATGACTCGACGTCCTCATGATGGGCGGTTGATGTGTCTGAAGGTTTCTTAGCATCGTTGGTGGGTTAGCGGTTGGTTCCGCTGGTTCGACGCATTCGTGCTGCCGATTTACGAGTGGCTTCGGCTGCTATGGCGTCTGCTATGGCATCTGCGAGATGTCTCCCTTGGCCATGATCTTGCTCTGGACGGTTGGGTCTCTGAGGCCAAGGACGATGCGATCTCTCATGGCTTCTTCGAGGTTGGTGAAGCCACACAAACCACCCAGGTTCCTCAGGTCTGCCACAAAATCCCCAACGCTCTCACCCTCACATTGGTCCCTCTGGTAGAATTCATGCCTGCGAATGAGAGTTGGCACGGCTGGGGCATAATGGTTGCGCAGGATGGGAGCAAGGGTGTCCCAATCCATGGTTTTAACTTCAGCTGGCTTGGCTAAGGCTTTAGCCATCTTAAAAACGGCTGGTCCACAATGGGTTAGAAAAACGGCTCGTTTCTTGCTGGACGTGGCATCTTTGAGGTTGTTGGACTCCAGGAACATTTGAAATCTGTCCATGTATGAGTCCCAATCTTTGCTAGCTGGATCGAATGGTGCGGGTGGTATAGCGCTGCTGGCCATGTCGCCGTCGTTGCACTCTGTCAGCCACATGCTCCTTCGGCTAGCTCAATTCAATAGTTTCTGTTGCCTCCGCATCCCACCTTCGTCGCCAATGTTAAATCTGGGAGGACGGTTCAAGAACGGAGGCGAGACTCAGATAGTAACTAAAGCTCTTTATTTGTGACTTCAGATCTGAGCAACTAACCCCAGCCGCAGCAGCCCCTTATATAGGGCTGGCTGCGGCTAGGCAGCCAATGAAGGCGATTTGAGTTTGCCGCTCTTGGCAGGGCCAATCGCAGCAGCCCGTTTACTGGCCAATTGCATCAGTCTATGGCGACCAATCACGATTGGCTTTCAGCGGGCCAATCAGATTTGCAGGCTACGAGCCTGCTAGTCCGGAACAAAAACCATAACAGCTAAGGGGAAAGAAATGGACTTTGTGTTACAAATCATCTTTGTACCAGTAAATGAATTTGGAAACCTACAAATTCCTGAAGTTTTGTTTAAACTTGTTATCCTTGAGGAAAAACTTACTCCATGATGTGCAAACTTAGATTTTTTTTTCTTGTTATTATATGAACTAGGATCTAATGAGCCGCACTGGCGCAATAGTTAGAGCAGGAATGTCAAACTCAAGGCCTGGGGGCACATCCGGCCCATGGGCTGCTTAGATGTGGCCCATGGGGCTGCCCTGGAAACACTGAAGGACTAGCCCATGGTGCCTCTGCCGGTGAAAATGGAGCTCAGGAGGGCCACATGCAGAGGGTTGCAGGAGGCCATTGCAGCTGAAAATGGAGCCCGGGAGCCCGTTTTCTCTGGCAGTGCTTGGGCCACCACAGGAGCCCCCAACACAAGTGATGTTGAGCTGGCCACAACCACCCCATCCCCCTGCATTTAAACACAATCCTGATGCAGTCCTCAATGAGAGTTTGACATCTCTGGGTTAGAGGATGAACCATGGTGGCACAGTGATTAGAGAGCAGTACTGCAGGCTGCATCTGCTGACTGCTGGCCACCTGCAATTTGGCAGTTCAAATCTCACCAGGCTCAAGGTTGGCTCAGCCTTCCATCCTTCTGAAGTTGGTAAAACGAGGACCTAAAATTGTTGGGGGCAGTATGCTGACTCTGTAAACCGCTTAGAAAGGGCTGTAAAGCACTGTAAAGCAGTATATAAGTCTAAGTGCCATTGCTATTGCTATGTGCCATGTGAATTCAACCATTACAGTTTATTTAATCAAATAATTATCTCAATGTGAAGGCCAAATTAAAATCAGAATTAAAATACTTAAGTATGATGCTAATAGTTTATTTAGTTATCGACATTTTATATACGGACAATAGGTATTTTATTGCTAATCCTTTGCTGTGCAATACAAGAAAAGGTGTTTGTGTTCTGCTGACAAAGAGATTTTATTATTATTTTTTCTGCTTTTCTTTTGCTTTTTCTTATTGGTTTACATGGTTTATTCATTTTAAAATGTCTAATTTGTTCGTGCTGATATGTGTGAAAGCTGCAATCTAATAGTAGCTGAACTTTGATTTAAAAAAATGTTGACTTCTGCTGACTATCCTGACACACCCAAGTTATTTTCTGGGCAACAGTACAGAAGTGGTTTGCCGCTCTCTTTTAGGATGTTTTTTTCCCTTCCCAATTTAGCCTACAGCCTTGGTTAATTCCTGGCATGGGCAGTTAAGCAAGATTTCTACAAACCCAACAGGAAATCATATTGGGCCAGGAGCCTTGGCATGAATTTAATGAGGCTGCTTCAGACAGATGGATACAGTTCATATATGGTTGTGTTGGGCTTCGAAGATTTAGTGAGCCTTGGAACTGGAATTTGTGCTCTAAACCACAAGATTTCCTGAGGTTTCACCGGCAGCTGTGGCTGGCATATTTAGAGGCAAGAAGGTCTGCTATGCAGATAATAGGCAACTGAACAGGAACTAGCATTTGATTGACAAATAAAATAAATAAAATAAACATAAACAATATATTTAGTTTCAATATAGTATCAAAATCTGAATTTTAGATTAACTGATCTTGAGTTTTGATGGAAGTATGCATATTCATATCACTAATCATTGTCCGTAACACCTATAGACAGAATGAATCTCTTTTCTCTATTTGATTGGTATTTATATTTTGTGTAAACTATCACAGTATGATTCTATAGGTTGTTCCAACTTATCATTTTGGTGGATTTTCAAAAGAAAACTGTGTATATTTTAATTACTTTGAGTGTTTTTTGTTAGAAACCTGATTTAGATTTTTACCAATTTAAACTTCTGCAAATCATTAACACAGATTTTATTCCAATAAAATATACAAAATACATTGTACAGTTTCTGTCATGATATACAGTATAAAATTACATAGATCAATACTAACAGTATAGCAGTATCCTTTATTAGGGATCCACCATACTGCATTCAAATATTTGTTTTTAAAATCTCCTGAAATCAGGAGTGATAAGATTGTGCTGCCAAAATCTGGAGGCAATATACTTGAGTTTAAGTGGCATGATTTTTGTTACGGATGCTGCTTTTATTCAGAATTAAGAGAGTGAGCTGAAATGGGGAACCTCCAAAGAGGTTAACTCTGAAAAATAAAAAAATCAGCATTTTTAGCTGAATTTTGGCCTGTTTGGCTTTTTTTCAGGATTTTAAGGATAGGAACAGTTAGCATATAGAGACAATCATTTCCAATTCCTCCTTTCATTTAAAATGGACCCAAAATAGTGATTCCAGGTTTTTTTTAAAAGGCTCTTAAAATGTCAGATATCACAGACTGCCTTTTTTAACTCTTTGAAAGTTGAGGAAGCTGAATGGCAATCCTCCATAGCCTTAAATAGCTCCTTTAATGTATACATCTAAGTAGACATAGAAATTAAGTCCATTAAAATCAATCCAAATGAATTCTATTTAACCAGGTTTGAGACCAGAACAGTTTGCATCCATAACACACACAAATATTTGACTTTCTTTAAGGTTTGCATGTAAAAGCACACAATTTCACTCATATACGCAAACAATTTCTTAAAGTACACAACGGTATTTGCAAGCAAGCATGATCCAAACAGCACATGCAGATTCAGGATATGTGAACACTCTGACACGAACTGCAAGTCTCACTTGGTCCCCTCTACAGCACAGAATTTCTTCACAGAAAGGAGATCTATTTAAAGAAACAGAAACAGTAAGCATTACTGTAATTTGATTGAAATAAATAACACATATACATGTTGAGAATTCTAATTATTACACAAAAAGGTTAACTTATTCAAGTTAGTTTAGAATCATATTATATAATAAAATATTTGAAAGGGGTCATTTAGGCTATCAAATCCAACCTCCTGATCGGGGTAGGAATTCAAATGGATTGGCCATCAAACTTCTGCTTGAACAAAGCAATGAAAAAGAGCCTTCTGCATTTCTGGATAATTGGTTCTTCTCTCTATTAGGAAGTTTTTTCTAATTGTCATTCAAAAATACCTTCATATATCTGAAATCCATTAAATCTCCAGAAAGAATAGAACTTAATCTTCTATGTGACATACTTTTAGATATTTGAAGAATGCTCTCATATCCCACTCTCAGTTGTCTTTTCTCAAAGCTAAATATACTTTCAACTCCTTCAATCCCTTCTCAAAAGACACATTTTCTAATCTTTTGGTTGAGTGTGATTTTCAAGCCAGGAAAAAAAATCATTAACCCATCCACCATACTGAACTAGTTTGCTAATCTATACATCATAGTATACATAGTATACATTATTATGCCTCCTAACATATTATTTAAAGTCTTACAACCAGGCTCATTGTGCTTTGACTGAACACATTTATCGGTTTTATGAGCTATGATCCATCTTGTGCCAGCAGATCTGTATAATTCAAACCAGGTCCCCAGAAACCAAATTGCAGCTATTGACACAATTTATATAGCCAACCAGGGTTTTTTAGTTAAATAAATTAATATTCAATGCAATAGCATAGTTGTTTAGATTCTGGATTTATCCATTGGCCAGGTAATACAAGTGCAAATAATTACAGGTAAACTTAGGTGACAAGCAGTAGTCTCTCATACCTTCTCCTGAACTCAGACAGTGCATAGAGGAATGGAAGCAAATACCCTCAATCTTGTCAAAGCATACTATGGCAATAATACCAAAAGCTAATGACAGGGTCAGGAGAACTGGCAGGCTTACTTTCCTGGGTCAGGCCATATACCAAGGCAATCAAAGCTATTAATAAAAAAAGTCTAATTAAAATGGATCCAGAAACTCATTCTGAAATCCTTCTCAATAAACTCAGCAAGTAATGAAACAAATTTTCCATATCAGTGGTGGCGGTATTCTCCCATAAAAGTCTTGTTACTTATGGGGAGGTACATTCAAACTGACTTTGTTTCTGCTAGCTATGGATATTGTATTACTCTGTCAACTCGTAAAGCATTCATAATGTTGTTTTTAGATTTTTATCCTGCCTCTTTTATACATAACTCAAGGCAGCAAACATACCTCATATTTCTGCTTCCTATTTCCCCCAGAACCACCACCTTGGAAATGTGTTTAGTGTGTGGCGCAAAGTCACCCAACCAGCTTTCATGCCTAAAGGTTGCATAAAAGTCAAGTCTCTTGGTTTGTAGGCCAGCATCTTAACCACTACACTGAACTGGTTGTCATAATTTCCACATGATCTGTCCATTCTGTTTCATCAGCTATTGATCTTATACAGAATTATAGTATTAGACCAGTATCTTAGAGAAAAATTATATTGAAAAAAGGAAACAAATTTTACCGAAGACATGCAGCAAATGCTCTCCTAGCATTTCTATATACAAAGTGGATGGGAAATCCTTTGAATGTATGACCGTCTGGTACAGCCCTCCTGATAATATCTTGAAATTCTTCATTTCCTGAAGAAATTCCTGTTGTGCGTTCAAGTTCATAGGCTGCCAAAGCTGGTGACAAGAAATAAGATAACTGGTCGTCCCAAACTGTTGCAAGGCCAAGATCCTGTACATTGACAAAACAAAAAACATAAAAGGAGTTGATAATTGCCATTAATTATAAGAGATGGAATAACAACTAATTTTGCTGGTTTGTCTTTAGAAAAAGCAACTCACAATTTAGCTAATTTTTTTTAAAAAAACCTTAACCCTATTTTTTTTCTGATAGAAGGTGGCACTTTCAAAAAATGTAAGTTACATTACAGAGATGGCCAAATTCTCTTGAAAATTGAAGAACACAACAATATTATGTTATTTGACTTTTTTGTAAGGTTTAGCTGGAAATGTGCAGGACAAAATGGGTCTACACCACATTACAAAATGCAAACACCATAAACTATTTTTTTTTATCCTAACAGTATTTTGGGGGTGGGTGGGTGGGTAGAGAGAGTTCTAGAAACAAGCTATATATCGTTTAGCACATAAGTAATTTGAGCATTGTAATTTTTTAAATGTACAGTAAGAAAAAAAAAATAAAAATATTAACTGCCTTGATCTGCCACTCAGTGGTATAATGAATGACATAGAATCTCTAGGCTTTAAGCAGGGGTGGGATTCTACCAGTTCGCACCTATTTGCTAGAACCGGTTGTTAACATCCTAAACAGTTCGGAGAACTGGTTGTTAGAAGAAATTACTGGCCTAATCCTGTAAGGAAGGCAGGAAGGAAACATTCTGGTGTTGCTTACAGAAACTGTCTCTCTGTTAACCCTTATTACATTCTTGGCAGGACTAGTCTTCCTGTCTCAGGAATGTTTCTGGAGTTTTCCCCCCTCCTTTGCTGGTACTTTGCTTGTGTGAAGTGACCATTGAAAGTTACAATGGCACTGAAAAAAGTGACATATGACCATTTTTCACACTTACGACTGTTGCAGTATCCCCAATCATGAGAGGCCAGGCGAAGAGATGTGTGCCTCGATGTGAGTGATATTGAGTTGGCCACATCCAGCCAATAACATGGCCACCAAGCCATGTCCACCCAGTCACATGACCACCAAACCACACCCACCACCTAAGCCACACCCATAGAACCGGTTGTTAAAAATTTGAATCCCACTCCTGGCTTTAAGTCTCTGAGCTTCTTTAGAGACTTTGCCCAGCAAAGAATAATATAAAATCTTCAGGCTTTACCATTCTATCCAGGGATTATGTACAAATGAAACTTTTTCATCTTTTCTACTTTATTATTTAAGATACTCAGAAAAAAAAATCCAGGATTATGCAAAAATCCTATATTTATCCAGATTAAAAGGTTAATAACTACACAAAGCAATGCTCACTACTGTAAACAAACTTATGGATGTCATAATCAAGAAAAAATCACCATGTGCTTTTTAATTTTTTAGAAAAATAGTGAATTCATTCCAAAGGGTGAAGAGGTAGGTAAAGGAAAGCAGTCACTTTAACCTGATTTCTCACTTAATAACCACTTTACTTAGCCACAAATTTGCCAGTCACAATTGTGGTCGTTAAACAAGGGGTATCTGTACTTCTACTCAGAATTTATTAGAATATAGGTATACATTCTTATTTTTATTTAAACAATAATGAACTGTTGTCAGATTTACTTAAGCAACTATAATTCATTAGCCCTTGCCAGAATTAGTTCCAATCCTACTTGACTCTGGCTGTTCTAACCAGCCACACTCTTTTAACATAAACCTTTATGAAAAAGATTTGAGTTGAAAGCAAAGTTACTGAGTCTGATAGAAATTATGTCATATGATAGGAGTACTGCCAGTACTGTTGTAGAAGAATCAAGGACAGAAGCTGAAATAGGAGCAATTTAAAAAACAGAAGAAACATTTAAGATACCTAGATGCAGCATTTAAGAATAACAAAAAAAATATGAGGTAAATTTTAAAGAAGCATACACTTAAATTTTAAGTAATTTTTTTAAAAAAGTTATTATGGAATCTACATCAAATGTTCACCAGAAAGTTGTTCTGGATTTATTAAAAATATTACCAGTTTAAAACCAGCAATTATTTGATCATGAGCTTTTAGCTATACAAAGTGGTAACTAAGATGCCCAACCAGTGTTCAAAGAATCTATTTTTTGTTTACAAGGGATGGAGTAACTTAAAAGTAATTTAGCTTTCTTTTTTTTTAAAGTAAATGTATGTATTTCATAGCACCTACCAAGTAAAGATACCTACCTTCCTATGTTCTACGACTAACATTCTAAATTGCAATTCTAGTTCATTGCTTGCTGATGCAGCATCAGTTGTGGAATTACAGAGAGGAGGAAAAGATGGAAGTGCAGTTGTGGCCCCTGGAGAACACACAGATTTAATTGCTTCTCCACTCATTGGTTTCCATTTGGATTCATCATGCAAATCAAAGATACAAATTTCTACAGCATCAGAAGGCTGGCAGTTTGCCAAAAACTTCTGATGATTGAAGATACATCCTATTGTTCTGTAAGGGTATAGTGCCTTGGGTTGCTTAACAGTTGGAGGATCATCGGGTTTGACAGGGTTGTGGAGGTACCTAAAGAACAAAGACATACCTTAATATAGCAGAAGTTAAATTTTAAAGTAATTTAATGGATTAGCTTTTTAGTTGACATTATGTTGGCATAGATGTGTTGCTGGTTGCTCAACTATGATTAAAAATACAGGGATGGGTTCCAGAATACACACTTTTATTCAACAATACATCCATCAATATATATGCAAACTTAAGAGCTAATCCTGAATCTATGTTCTTCATTTCATAATGCAGCATTTCACCAGGACAGTTAGTTATCCTATCTTCACCCTTGTACTTTAGTCACTTTTCATTCTTATGCCACCAAAACAGACATTTCCATTGTGAAATTTCCCTGAAAAGATGACAGTTATATTGAAATACTGGTTGCCT
This sequence comes from Pseudonaja textilis, assembly GCF_049901715.1. Lineage (NCBI taxonomy): Eukaryota > Metazoa > Chordata > Lepidosauria > Squamata > Elapidae > Pseudonaja > Pseudonaja textilis. The sequence goes on along the minus strand of NC_141992.1, from coordinate 149,541,180 downwards.
TAAGTTCCTGGCAAATATATACAATCAAGCCACCTAACCAGAATTTTGCCACTTATATAGACTGAGAAATTAACTTTTGGGCTAAACATTTATTCTCATGGATTGTACATGAGTGCAGAATAGTAATTATTTTGCATGCCATTTTAATGAGGTAGTGTGTTACATTTTTGTTAAATAATAATTTGATGTAATGAATGATTAAACAAAACTAATTGCTTTCCAATAGAGTTTGTATTTTGATGTTTGAATTGTCATAGCTAGACATACTTTTACTATTTTTCTTACCTATGTCCTGTTAAACTCTCCCAGAAAGTAGTTACTCCATCAGTCCCATAAGTCATCACCCATGTGTGAGGAGTGCCTTTAGCTTTTGTTCCTACGCAAACAAACGCTTCCATCCCAAATCCCAACAGAAGACTACACAAAAGGTTAGCATGATCTTCACAATCACCCTGAAGAGAAGATATATTAAATGTAAAACACACACTCATAAGAACTTTTTTTTTTAAACAAAGTAAAACTTAATATCTAATTAAGGTGTCAGTGGCATATTGTAACTAATGTAGCAACTGTCTAAGAATTATAGGAGTTCTTGGGTCAAACAAATTACATTATTTATTGTTATAAGTATATTGGAATATGCAAAATATTCTCTTCCTCTACAGATGAATCATTTCCTAGCCTGGACATTTGATGTTTGTAAATGTCTGGATTGGTGTAATTGACAGGAAAAATGAAAGGTTGCAAAATATTCTCTAAATCTCTCAATAGAACAGAACATATACGCACATCTACCATTAGTCTAGATTCATAGATTACCAACAATTTTATTACCATCCTGTCCCATTCCCATTCTTAAATAATTCAGCATCTTATGGAAATAATTTTTGTACTATTTCCAGAATACCTTAAACTACTTTACGGAATTCATTTCTGAAATTTACTTTCCCTTCCCAAATGTCAGAATCCGAATAGTTTCAGCATGATCCAAAGGAAAAACAAAGGTAGTCCTTGAGTTATACCCATAATTAAGCCTGCCTATCACAGTCATAACTTGTGATGGTTGTAAAGGAGATCAGTCATGCGACCAACCCGATTTTACAACCTTTTTTGTGGCAGTTGTTAAGCAAACCAATGGTTTCCTATGAATGCAGCTTTGCTAAAAATCAGAAGTAAGTGTTGGTTTGGGGCAAAATGTCTTAAAATGTAGTCATGTAACTGCAGGGTGCTGCAAATGTGGTCTGGTTGCCAAGTGCCCAAAATGTGGTGATGTAATGGTGGGAGGAGTGGGGCAGGGGGAAGAGCCCAACTGACAGAACTTTGAATCTGCATCATAATACCCCAAGTAGATTGGTTGGAACTTCAATGGACTACCTGTAATGCTCTTCAGGTTTTCTTTTTAAATGGTTGGATTTTGCATATCCCTGGGTTAACAAGATGTTACTGATTATATGCTATTGGAAAATGACATTATGCACACATTTATTGGAGAAGGAAAACTCAGAACCTATTACTATAAGGCAAATACCTCATTATTTTATATAGGAAATATATGCTAGGATTTGTTCCTTATTTAATAATACTAGGAAAGGCACACATTGAACTCTGCTGCTTAACCATTGTTTTCTTTATGTCTATACTATAACATGTAAAATCATCTAAACTGCATTGTTTCATTAGTTCAGAGTCATGATAAAAGCACAGGGCTTCTGGATGAAAGCCATTGGCAGCCCTAAATCTGAATCATATTCAAAATTGCTTTAACTATGTTAATAATAGAGAAGAATTAAAATTTAAATTATACCTTGTTTCTACAGAGAAAGGCCAGAAGAGAACACCATTGTTCTTGTTTACTGTTTCCTCCCCCAATAATAGGGGCTTTTTCATAACCGATCACATTGACAAATCTGGCAGCTTGCCGAGGTGTGTCCAGGAGTCGACCTGCTCGAAGTGGCCTAATATATGAACATACTGGCCTGTTTATCCCATTTTCATCCTGAATGTAAAAGGTGTATGAAAAAGTGCATTAAATCAAGTAAACTTCTGTATGCTTCAAAAATTATTATGAAGAATAAAGATGAAAAATAGTTGCCACTGTTTTACGAAACTCGTTTTATTTGCTACTGTCTTTTTTCAGGATGTTTCTCAAAATATATCTCGTTTAGCTTCTAAATCCAGATAAAGTCATATGGGAGTGCTACATCTTAAGATCTTAATGTTAATTCTTTAAAAAACATATATATTCGTCTTCTCTTTTTTTTCTCTCTCTCTAGCCACTTGCTTGCTTTCTGCCTCAACTCCATCTCTGATATAATTGAAGCACAGGCTTCAACTTCAGCAATTGTTCATTCCTCCTTTCTTCCCCCTCCTTTTTTTGCTGTTTCTGCTGGAAATTGAGGGCTATTTTGTGGATTTGTATAAGAGAATAATTGATTATATAGATAGGAAAACAATATGGTGCCTTATTTTATTCCATTTTTAGTGTACTAGAGTGCAGGCAATTATACACAAATGTGACACATACACATATTTATTGGAGAAGGAGAAAGCTTCAGGACTAATGTCAGTAGTTAACCTGGTAAAATTGAAAAGGCAGGGAACCTAGTCATTGTACAGGATGTTAGCCCGCCTTTATACCACTTTTTCTGTCTAGTCTTTTTTGCAGGCGGGAACATAGAAGTGTCTTGCTTTCATATAAATACAGTAGCTAGCGCAAGGTTTTCTAAAAAGCTCCACTGTATTCAACCTTTGAATCTTGGTGTCTCTACTCCTAGATCACCACTCTACTACTTATATGACATTGGTTTTGGTAACCAGAAATGAAAGGAATTTCACTCATTTTTAAATTATCTGAATTTATATTCAACTCTACATATATAGACTATATCAAGACGATCGTTATTACAGTGAATGGATTGTAGAATGACCATATCTGGTAGTATTTTGTTTCCAATTATGTAACAAATTGGAAAAATTATATAACCACTCAGTATTTAATTGTAATGCACCTTTACTGTCAATTTTTTCAACACTTATACAATGTGCAATATAAGGAATGAATTCAATTGTTGCTGAAAGCAGCTAGATTCATTATAGCAAAATACTAAAAAGATAAATTCTTCTTTGGATCAATGGTTTTTAAAAGTATAGTAGGGAATAGCAATCGTTAAGAAAACCAGGCCAAGTTTTTTTCTAGAATCAATATGCATATTAAATGGAAATTAAAATACAACTACGTACATGCACACAGAAATAATTCATCAATATTCTATCTAGCAATGCTACCCTTGAATTTAAATGGCTATACTTGTTCTTTTGTTCTCTCTACGGTCCTGAGCACCATCTTCCCACACTATTGATAATCCTCTTATCTACAGATCATCTTTTGAAAGAGCACCAAGCAATCATCAAAAAATTATCACTGGATTCTCTTATATTGGTCTGAATAAAATAGTGATTACTTAAAAAAAAAAACAGGTCTGTTGAGATAAAAAGTTGGAACCAAGGCTTTTAAAATTTTTACAATTGAAGTCTTAGATCCCAAGTAGTTTTTCCTTCCAATGCATTGTTTAATATGCAAATCATAGTCTATTTTATAATCATCAGATTTCTTGCAGTTTTTCATGTGTAAATTATGTAAGTTAAATTTGGGGGCGGGTGATATTGCTGGTGTTTTGAAAGAGTTTATTAGGCCTGATGATGAAAGTGTTTACTTATTTGTAAATCGGCTAAGTAGGTAGATGGTCGTGCATTCTCAAACTCATTTACTAAAAAGCAAACCAGTGAGGATGTTTTCTTCGACTCTAATTAGAGGAGGGGGAGGAGGAGTTATTTCCAATTTTCCCGCTAGCTTCCTACAAACAACATCCATGGGGAAGCCGGCAGGAAGTTGAAAGTTGCTCCTAATCCCATTGCTTTTTTGCCTACACGTGGTCATTTTGTTTATCTGTTTAGGCAAGAAATATCTCTGAAAGGATGACCCAGCTGGCATGGGTTACCTAGTAAATAACTCAAGTTCCTAAGATTTTGTGGTGTCTGTTTCCTCACTGGCCTAACTTGAAAGGTTAACATATACTGAGTTCAGGGTAAATTTGTTTCTATAGCCTTTTAGTCACATATTATATGAACTGTAAAGTCTAGAATATGGAATGGCATATTCCATACCTGGGCAAATATTTTCACTAGTCTTGAACTGTGCGAAGTCCTGATCTGTAAGTATTCTCGCCACCATTGCTTTGCATACACAAGAAACAAACGTTCCTTTTCTGCTGTTTTCTGCCGTTCTAAAGAAATCTGTAATTGAAAAAACAATGACCACGTGCTTTACTGTATGTTACATAATTCTTTTCTGAATTCAGAAAGTTTCATTATAAATCAGAAAGCATACGCCCTGCTAGTGTAAATTAAACTAATGGCTAGTGTAAACATCCTGCTAACAAAATACAGTAAATATTTATATAATTCAAGATATAAATAACATGCCCTAATGTACTACTGTAACTAAGCTCTAATCTTAAATCCGAATGTCCTTGGTTAATAAAGTGTAAGACACATTATTATATAGTGTATTTCAGAGGTAGTATTCAGTAGGTTCTGATCAGTTTTGGAGAACCGGTAGCGGAAATTTTGAGTAGTTCCGAGAACCAGCCAATCCCATCTCTGATTGGAGATTTTACAGTATCCTTCCCCTGCCACACCCACCAAGCCATGCCCACAGAACTGGTAGCAAAAAATAATTGAATCCCACCAATGGTGTACTTGTGGCTGAGTAACACATTTCAAGAATGATTAAAGCTTGATCCAGACTTGTTGTGGCATAGCAAAACAGAATATTTTGCCAGTAGTACATTTTTAAGGATATTGACTAATTTTTAGAAAAATTTCAAAGATAAATTTTCCTTCCCATGAAACTCCATGCTTTTGTCCTGGCTTCTTTTACTGCAAGATTAGGCAAGAATTATCAAATACATACAAAATTAGAAACAGCTTTATTGTTTAGGACAGATCGGATAGTACTATCTCCCACATAAATTGGCCATTTGCCACAGAAAATGTGAACTAGAATCCATATGTGATAATTTGAAAAACATTAAGAGTTACTTATTCCATGTTTCATATTGATTTTAATATTACATTAACTTTGATTACAGGTGGTCCTCGACTTATAGTTAATTTAGTGACCATTTGAAATTACAATGGCACTGAAAAAAATGGCATGATCATTTTTCACACAACTGTTGGGCCATCCCCATGGTCATGTGATCAAAATGCAGACATTTGGCAACTGACTCATTATGATGGTTGCAGTGTCCTGGGGTCACCTTTTGTGAACTTCTGACAAGCAAATTCAATGAGGAAGCCAAATTCACTTTAAAACCATATCAGACTGCAGTAATTCACTTAACAACTGTGGCAAGGAAGGTTGTAAAATGGGGCAAAATTCACTTAGCAACTCTGTCACTTACATTCAGAATTTGGGGCTCGATTGTGGTCGTAAGTCAAGGACTACCTGTACTTAGGAGGGAGACCAGAATGTTTCAAGAAAACTACATGCTTGATAAAACACAAATTTTAACTTGTGAAATAAATATTAAAATTTGCTTAACATTAAATAAATCTGAATTATAGTAATATTACTGTCAATTAGAACATACCTGAGTATTAACTATTTCCTGAGAAAGAGTCTTGTTAAGTTTTGGATAGATTTCAAGTTTGATATTAAGTACTCCAACAGAAACCTTTGATTCTGAACCTTTGAACCAAAAGTTATAGAAGAACTTTTGAACTTAAGAAAATGGACCTTTTACTAGATCAAGCATTCAAAATATACACAGTCCATATACAGTATTATTTAAATTTATAACTAGATTTATCATTATTAAATGTATTTGTAGCCTGGGAGACAGTTTTCCCAAAGCAGTAATTTCAATTTAAATATGATCAGTTTGGACTATTAACAACTAGCAAAACAAAGGAAAAAATAGAAAAAGATCCAGCTACTCTGATTGAAGAATGAAGAGAAGATCAACAGAGAAACTAGACTTTCTGAAGTTGTACCCTAAGATGCCATTCTGTTTCCTCCTACATGTATAAATAATATTGCTAAAATTCAGAAAAAGTATTTTTGAGAATTTCTATGAAATGCATTTTCATCACTTTTAATTCCACCTTTTTTTTCAAAGTTGCACCCAACATCATTTCCCCCACTCTTAAAACAGGTTTTAAACTTACCTACACCAAGAAGTTCAACTGCCACACTTGTTATCCTGTTTTCTGCACTAAGGACAGACCGCCATTCTAAGAAATAGGATGCTACTAATGTGGTCTCACCCGAGGTGTCTGTTTTGATCAAGACAATGTGCACTGGATCACATATGGACAGCATAGTGGTAGCATCAACCATTTTACTTCCTTCACCTGTCAACATCACATCCAACTAGGGTTAATTAAAAACTCCAATTAAAAGCACTTCCCATTCATATTGCTATTTGTTATCTATGTAAGTTCACTTAAAATTAATAAAGAATATTCCACATATACATGACGTACTATTACATGAAAGTTTTTATCATGACATTTCTGGAACTATTTATAACCAGTTTAAATCCTATACAAAAAACAGCTGGAATTGGAAGTAAGGGAAGGAAACATTGGTTTTGATTGAAAAAAAAAAGGTTAGTAGGGGAAGTGTTAAGCACCTTATTCCCATTTGCTTTTCTATCAGAAAAATCACTGAATTAGAAGAAGACACAAATTTCACTATAATGAAGTAGCTGGTTAGCTTGCTATTTCATTGCAAGGTAATCCACAATGGGAAAACAGTATTTCCAAATAGGCTACCAAGTTTTTAAAACTGGTGAGATACCAAATATGCTAGAAACTCTTTCAAAAAGGAGGAGCACATTTAAATTCAGATTACATTATATGAGAAGCCAAGTAGTTCTATTTATAGAACAAATTTCTAGCTCTATTTATTAAAATGTTTAAAACTTTATGTAAAAAATAATTCCCTGAGAATGCCATCTTGTACAGCTCAGAAATAAACCCCATCAATTTCTCTGAGATTTATTTCAGGTTAAACAACTTTCTGAGTTTCGACATCTAATAATCTTTTCAGATACATAATTTTCAGTACAGTAAGAGTATACAAGTAAAAAAGATAGAAAGAAAAAAGAAATGAAAAGATAAAAACATAGTTATGCTTTCCACCCTTCTGTCAAAAAGTCATCAATTCAATATTTTCTTTGATTCAACAAAAGTCCATATAAAGTTTTCAGTCTTTCAAATAAAAAAAAAGGTCACTTTTTTATAATGTTTAGATTCTGATCAATGCACAAATTTACTTACCTAAAGTATCCCTGTGTACTTCAAGCAAAAATCCATCATTGAAATCTGGTTCACAGGCACACGGAACAGGTTTAGAGTGGAAACGCTGGTTCCGGAAATGTAAGTAAAGAGTGAAGGTAGAACAGGTTTGACCAGGCAAAGGTTCGGGTTCCTGAAGATGCTCTAGGAAAGCTTTCCCCCCCAAAACCTGAAGGTAAAGGTACCTTCGTGTTGGATCAATATTTGCTGTAAAGTATTAGAAAAATATAAGGTAGTAGAAATGGTATGTAAAAATAGATACAATGTTTTTTTTAAAGGAATAAGATCTTCAGAAGCCTTAAAAGACTCCTTTTAAAGTAAGAATGTGCTTAAAAGACTTTTAAAATAAGAATTGTTCACCTAATATTTATTTTAAATGTTTAAGTTATTTTCCTATCAAATCTGTAATAATGTTTGCTTTTGACTAAATTGTGACTTATTTTAAAGGGTATTACAGAATTATATTATTTAAGATCTAACAATCATATTATGGTGTATTTTTATAGGTATACATATATTTTATCTATTAGGCAAAAGATTAAGATTACAGACAGTCCTTGCTTAGAAATAGTAACTGGGACCAGATTTTCAGTTGCTAAGTGGTTATAAAGAACGTTGCCTGACTATGCTCCTTAGCAGTGGCAGTTCTTGCTTACTGTCATTAAATGAATTCTACATTAAATGTAACATCATGTGATTACCCTTTGTGACCTCCTGCCAGCTTCTCCATTGAGTTTTGCTCATTGAATGTTGATAATGAAGGTTGCAAATGGTGATCATATAAATGTGGGATGCTGCAATTTCATAACTGTGAATGCAATCATGTGACTGCAACTTTTGCAAGTATGAGGACTGGTCATATGTACTACTTGTTCAGAACCATTGAGTCATCATTAAACAAGAGTTCTGTTGAATTTATATTTTACCGACAAAGAAATAATGGGACTAGTGTCAGCTAGCCATACCCTTTCTGGGATTTGAACCTGGACTACTTGCATATTAGGTAGGTGTATTAACCTCTAAGCCAGTGGTCGCCAACCGGTGGGCCGGGGAATACTGGTGGTCTGCGAGAAAATTTTGGTGGTCCACAGAGGAATGCCCCCCAAAGCACTCCCCCAAAGCAATTAATCCAGGCTGCGCATGAAAACCTGCTAGCCCTCACCCTTTGGCCAAGCACAAACCTTGAGTAGAGCCACGCGAGCTGGAACTGGAAGGTAAGACCAATGGCTGGGGAGGGAAATCCACCCTGGGCTGGCTTGCTGACGTTGGTGGGAAAGTCGGTCCCATATTCCAGAGCTACAGTAGTCACAAGACAGGCCCTTTGGTCATCCCAAAACAACTCCTCCAGTCCAGGGCAGGCCAGTGCACCCGGGTGAAGCAGCTGCTCCGGGATGATCAAAGGGTCAGTCCTGTGACTACTGCAGCTCTGGAATATGGGACTGACTTTCCCACCAATGTCAGCAAGCCACCATCAGTCAAAATTCATATTAGTGGTCCGCAGGACTTAAAATTATGAGTTTGGTGGTCCCTGAGATCCAAAAGGTTGGCGACCCCTGCTCTAGGCTCTCCTTGCTTTGTCAGCTATACCAGGGGAAAGATTAAGTGGATTGGGGCTGAAAGGCAAAAGCAGAAGCAGTATACTCCATCCCATATTTGAGTAGACCAGGTTACCCTGATAGATCGATTTCACTGGAAAAAAGAACTGAAACAGGGTTGTTTCGATATGAGATGGTTAGCAAATAAATTTTATAAACTAACGAATTTTCAAAAGGATGCCCAAAATATAGAGGGGAAAGAAAATGAAAGAAGTGTAAATAGAAATGAATTTCACAGAATGAAAATAATCTTATCATTAAAGTTTTATTAAGATAATATGTAACATACTTTTTTTCAATATTGCTGCTGGTTGCCTGTCAACAAAGTGTGTAGCTGGTTTTGGAGTGGAAATTCTTTCCCTGTCATTTATTTCCTACAGATATAATTAAAAGAAAAATAAGATCATTTTCAAATCAGATTTTCTTACAATTCTGTAAATCTTTCTTTTTATTCTTTCTTTTATTCTATCAAAATATTCAGCCTAAGGATATAGCTTTATGATTCAACAAGCAGGTTATTCCAACACCCATAAGCAAATAAACTCTTTGGTATGCCATTTTTGAAATGTGCATTAAAGAAGAACATTCTAATAATTACACTTCAGCACACCCAGATATGTTCTCTTATTTGTTAATATGAAAACTAGTATATTTGTCAATATTTTGGACAAGGTTGTAATTGAGAGAGAAATAGGATGCTTATTTATCTTTTATTTTTTGGTGGGAGCATACTAAGTGGTAATGGTGGTAGAACTTTCTCACTCCTATTAAATTCAGGGATGGAGAAATTTGTTATGCTTATTCTCAACTTTAAGTATTCAGTGAGGCGAAAGTTGTCATCTCCTTTTTGTTCCTTTTTTGAACTTTGGTTCAAAACAAAGAAGCCTATCAGAAATACTTTGTTCAAGGAGAGCAATAATTTTATTATGCTCATTAATATTGCTCCAGAATGGGTTTTTTTTAATGCCAAACTGTACTCACAGACACAAAGTTGAGTTCTTTCATAACATCATCAATGATTCCTCGTTGTGTTAAGGCTTTTATTAGATCTTCTTCTGATAACTGTTGATGTTGAGGTGCCAATTCTTCTCTTATGGTCTCAGCAAGAACTGCTCGAATCCTGCTATGAACATCCATCTAAAAGGAAGCATCTGTTAACTATTCCTAAAATATATTCTATCCAACTTTTCAAATAGGTCATTCCAAAACAAGAGCAGGATAATTCCTAGATGAAATTAAGTTCAGATTAGCTCCTCCATCACTAGAAGGGCTTATTCCAATGTACAAGGGACATAGGCATCCATCGTCAGAAGAATATTTTGGGCCATTCACCTTTCCTTCAGCATCACCTTTCCTGCCGCTCGGCAAGATCTTTTTATCAGAACTTTTCAGCATAAGGGCAAGTGCAGAGCTCCATTGGAGCCAACTTAAACCAGCTTGCAGGACCCAACTGGTAAATTTTCTGTAAGGGACTGTAAACCTACCATCCCCAACTCTAATATCCATTATTGGATATTATTGGATATAAAATCCATTATTGTGATATTCATGATCCAATCAACATCTAAACAATTATAAAGTTGTAGTAACTGTCTCTTTTAAGCTACTGACTTTAAATGCAATATTAATGTTCCTCTTACAAACTACTCAACAGCAGAAGAATACATTTTTATATCCAAGCTTCATAAATGTTGGCATTAAATCTGGATGTTATCAGTGTTTCTGTCTCTTTCTTATAACTGACTCTTTTCAAAATGTATAAGTGTGATGATCTGGGGTGTGGCACAAAGGCAATACAGTCAAATAATACGTAGGAGTCCCTTTATTTGCTCCAACTTTGCCCCTAATGTCCTGGTTACCTTGTGGGCTGGAGAAAAACTCTCCCCAGAACAGCCTTTGGCTGCAGAGATTCAAGTCCAAAACATTTTCAACAAAAACTGTAACTATAAGTCCAATCAAGGCAAGATGATGTAATTAGTTCGGCAGGGCAAGAGAAGGAATTCCAGACATGAAGGTTCGGCAGTAATTCAACCCAGTTGGGAGGATGCACAGATAACCAAAGTCAACACAAGATAAACTCATGTTTGTTCCCAACAGACGCCGCACTCAGTTTGCATCACTTTTAAACTCTCTTCCCAGGTGTGCCTAATGAAGAGAATCAGGGCCCTTTCCTCCCCTGTAAGCCACGTGACCCACGTTGCTCTCTTCTCCATTCCCCCATGCATGCCCTAGGATGGAAAGAGGGTGGGCCTCTGAACCCCCTCTCTCTTGTTCTACCTCTTTCCTGCTCTGCCCAGCCGGACTTTGCTCTTCCCCAATTTCCTCCACAGCCAACAGAGTCACACTCCTGCTCCCTGTCATGTTTGTCTTCTTCCTCGGATTCTTACTCCGACAGAGGCATGACAATAAGTATTTCTGAAACTAAAGCCTAAATTCAGCTAGGTAAGTTAAATTTTGGATAGTTTACAATTTATAGCCCTCTATACAATTACATGTCCACTGATTATTTTATTGATTTGTAAGTGTTTAAACACATATTTTTTTACAATTGAAAAGGAGCTTTTAGCACCAGGGTTTACAATTTTATTTTCATTTTATATGTAGTGAAATTGGGCTCAAACAAGTTTTTGGCCAGCTTATCTATTCTATTAACATTCTTCCTTTTAACTATGATTACCGGTAGTCAACAACAATTTAGCCCAAAATTTCTGTTGTTAAGTGAGATGTTTGTAAGTGAGTTTTGTCCCATTTTACAATCTTTTTCATCACAGTTAAGTGAATCACTGCAGTTGTTAAGTTAGGAACACGGTTGTTAAGCGAATCTGGCTTCCCCATTGACTTTGCTTGTCAGAAGGTCACAAAGGGTGATCACATGACACTGGAACACTCCAACTGTTATAAATATGAATCAACTGCCAACCATCTGATTTTGATCACGTGACCATGAGGATATTGTAATGGTTCTAAGTGTGAAAATCAATCATAAGCCAGTTTTTTCAGTGCTGTTGTAATTTCAAATGGTCACTAAATGAAATGTTGTAAGTCAAGGACTACCTGTACTAGATCAACAACTACCGGCTGCATTCTAAATTTTCTTTTGCACGTTTAGAACTGGCATTTTTCCAGAAGTGAGGTTTTAATTTTAATTTTCACCATCCTGTATCCGTGTAGTCACAACTGTGCATTGCCTCTTAATTCAATCTTTCTAACAGGCCACTTTTTTTTCCTGTCATTTCTTTTCAAATTCATCAAAACAGATCAATGACCAAGTTTAAGCCAAAAAAAAGTGGTATTATGTAGCCTGAGAGCAATATGCAGTTAAGCTATCCTATTTATGATTTTTGGAACTATTTCTAATCATAACTGCCAGTCACAAAGTTTCCTTCCATCTTTATTTAGGAGAAGTTGCAATGTAAGCCTTAAAGCACACACAGATCATCATTAAAAAACAATGTCCACAAGCTTTCCTGCAAAAGCCAAATTCCCTGTTTTCCTACCTCTTCCACACAACAATGTGAAAGGTTCACACAACAATCAAAATTAGACTTACTTCTGGCAATAAAAACGATACTTTATAATCCACCGTAGCCAACTTGTCACAACATCCCAAGCCACAAACATCACATTTTGACTTGGCATGTGAAAGCAAGCCTGAACATCGCCTTGGTTTGATGAATCAGAATGATGCCCTGGAATAGCTAAAGAGCATTTAAAGACTTTAAATGAACAAATAAAAATAGGTTAGAATCGCCTTCCCTAGAATTCCCATCATCACTGATGAGTTCCCATCATCATTAGCTAATATATTTCTGTCTGGTGGGCTACGTGAATAAAATTCCCGAACTTAGTTTTATCGTTTTCTGTGTTCAGGAGAAACCGGACAAGAGCTGCGGGGGCGGGGGAGAACTATGACTAAATTAAGCCCGGGCAAGCTGAATACCACCAGTGAGATCAAACCAAGGCCAGAACGGGAGTGGTTAAAAGGAAAGAGCCCAGCAGCGAAATAAAGACCCTCACTTTCGTCAGCTGCTGGTGAATGATTTCTTTCAGTTCCGAGGCTTTTTCTGGCGGCAAAGCCATGTCTCCCAACTGCCGTTATAATACAAGCAGCAGAAACCGCGTCAGTTGCCGAGAGTAAAACTCTTCGCCATCTCCGGCAACGGGGCCCCAAACCAACCGCGTCTCCAGCCTTCCCGCTTGCTTGGCCCGCTCGCGCTCTGCTCTGCGAGCACCCATTGGCTCAATCGTCAGCCAATCGGGGCTTCCTGACGCTCCATCCTCAACTGAGCAGCGGTCTTTCACCTCAACCATCTTTCCAAAGGTCTGTCCAAAACAATCGCCTGAGAAAAATCGCGGCCTTTTCTGTTCCCACCCTTCTTCTTAATTCCACTCTGGCAAGCAACTCGGTCAAAGCGATGTTTCGAAGTTGTTCTTTCGGCTCCGTTAACCCGTTTTTAGGAAAGCTGTTGCTACAAAGGAGAAAGGCCGACAGGCACCGACCGAACACCTATGCCTGTCAAGGGCAGTAAGAGAACCTAGGACGTAGAAACCGGCACGCTTTTCTCCCTGGATCGCTACGAGGTGTTTATTTCCTGGCTGCTTTTGTTGTTCGGTCTTTGCCGGGATGTTCGTTTCCTGTGATGGCTGTGCGTGCTCCGATTTCAAAGGCTTTACTCTCCTTATGGTAAAATAAGCATTCATTTTCCTGAGTTTTATAGCCAAGTATCTGTTCAATCCGCGCACAAAAAAGAGAGTGGCGCGTTTTTGAACTCTGACCTCTTCAAGGGTCTGTTTGGTGAGGTTTCAGAGCAGCGCTGGGGAATTAATGGTTCTTTCTTTCTGCAAGTTTTTCTTTTTCTTTTCTACTCATTGTGATCAAAAAGACTCTATGGCTCACGACATGATCATTCCAGTTTTATAAAATAAATAAATCTTTATCATTTGAAAACAATTCTACTTGGAGTCTTTTTTAAAAAGGAGTAGAAGCATTCTTTCAAACAAGCAGAGATTTAGGACAATCATTGGGATGTTTGCAGTCCAGATCTCGTACAGCCCAGAATTTTGTAGTCCATAAGTAGTCCTTGATTTATGACCGATCCCTTCCTATACCTTATTGACTGTTTAAAGTTATGACAGATCCACAAAAAGGTACTTAAGATATGGATTTGAAGTTCTGATGGCTAGGCCCTTTCATGTGATTGCCTTTAGGATGCTCAGCTACTGGCCTGCATTTATGGCTGTTTGCAGCATCTTGCAGTCACATGACTATAATTTAGGTTTTTTTTTTGCCCCAAACCAGTGTTTAGTTCTGGTTTCACCAAAACACAAGTTGTTGGTCGTATGCATGCCTTGACTTAGGGGTCATGACAGACAATGGGAATTTCAGATTCCATTACATTTCTAAGTGGAGTCACCTGTACTGGTACCCAAGGCTTCTGGTCTTAAGGAAACCAAATGTACTAATGGATTATTCATATGGTCCAGCAATGTTCTTGTATTGGGATTTTTTTTATCGATTAAGAATTATACTGTGTTAAAAACCCATTGTGTTAATAAGACCTTCTGAAATTGCCTGAAACTTTTTGATGTATATGAATTCAACAGTTCCTTGCTCAGTGGTGCTCTTAAAATCCCCTTTCCCCAAAAATCACTTTAAGGTCTGCCAGAAGGGTCCCAGATTGGAGTTCGTTGAAAATTTCCCTTGTTTTGACATTATTTCTGTATTGTAATTATGTACATTTTGGCAGATTTACATATAATCCACTTAATTAAGCACATTTTTGTCACCACCCCAATATAAAATTAAATGGAAGTACAATATAATGGACATATTCAAAAGTACTATTAAATTATTTATAAGGTAACTGAGCTTTGTTTTAATGCAGTAGGTAAGGACAAAAGTATATAATCAATATGTTTGCAATTGATTAAGACATCAAGTGAATATATAAATATAGAATGTCTTTCAATTAATTTGCAACAATACTGTAATTTAGTGTTATGGTTTTACAATACAAACTAGATGCATAGCTAATTTGATATGTCTTTCCAACAAATTACGAATAGAATTAGTATTTGAGATGATATAACTTAAATTTATCTTTTATCTAATTTCAGCCAGCTGTATCAGTGGGCAATGTGGGCCAGCTGGCTGTAGATTTAGTCATTTCTACACTTCATATGCCCAGAGTTGGTTACTTTTATACTGATTGTCTTGTGCCAATGGTTGGAAATAATCCATATGCAATAACTGAAGAGGATGCAACAGAACTATGCATAAATGCTGAAGGTAGGTAATGTAAATATAGTCTTGCATCCATTAAATTGGGAATAGATTGGGTGCTTCAGATGTGTGTGTGTGAGAGAGAGATATAATTTATTTAAATATGCTTTTGCAGAGCAGTTGGATCCCCCCCAAAAGCTGCTTACGAGTCAGTTTCGAAGTTCTGTTATTGCCCACTCCCTGTGTCATATGATTGCATTTTTTAGCATTTGGCAGCTGGTCCACATGGCCATTTCCTGCACTGTGCAGTCATATGACTGGTACTTATGACAGTTTTGCCAGAAACCAGGATTTACTTTCAGTTTCTGCAAAAAATGGGCCATTGAGAACAATGGGTTTGCTCAACACTGGGTGTTAACAATGGGTTTTCTTTACAACTGTTGCAAAAAAAGCAGAGTCAGTCTTATGATGACCCACTTCATGACTTACCACCGTAACATGACTTACCGCCGTAAGGATCAATTACGGTCATAACTTTAGGACTACCTTTTATTTTCATTACAGATGAAGCCCTAATCAGTTAGTAACCAAAATGATTGATGCCAGTGATCCTGAAGTTTAAAATCATTATGAGATTTCAGAAAGATTGAAAACTGGAAACAGATCATTATTTATAAAATGTTTTCTTTCTTTTTTTTCAGGGGTGCTCTCTTGTTCTAAATTTTTTGTGTTAGGCTTTGTCAAAATTTAACAGAGGCATGATTGCAGAGCTCCTCTTAAATTTACTGGCATCAGCTGTAATAGGATTGGGTAAAGGTAATTTAATGTTAGTGCTGATAAGTTGCTTATGCTATTTTTTTTTCAGTGTATGCAGCAACATCAAAAGAATTGGTGGTTCTGCAGATCAGATCACCATTCATAAAGGTATGTGTGCCCATGTGGGATTATTGAAGGTTGTCATGTAACGTGGCATGTATATGGCATAAGCATAAAGAAAGGCACAGAAATACAGACAATCCAAAGTCACCTGATCACCTTGGAGAGAGAGGAGATAGATAACAGAAAGCAGAATGTTGTCTTTCTTTTGTTAAGAACAGAGGTAGTATATAGGCACAATAAATGCCATTGTTTATAGTACATGATGTTACTTTTTCTAATTTTGGCAGATTAGAGTCCCATCAGTAGAGAAGAATATAGAAGTGCTGGGATAGTTAAAATAAAGTCATCCTGTAGTGTTATCGGAAGTAACATTTTACTTGTAAAGGTCACTGTATGATTTACATTGGTTTGATTATGATTCCTGTGCAACTATTCTGGGAATGTATCATTCATAACTTTACTTAGTTTGGGGCTCTTTTGTATTCATTTGGCTGGGAATCAAGCAGTCTCTGTACTTGGGCACACCAATAAAAAGACACTTTGTGCATTCTTCAATTGGACAATTTCCCCACAACAGAGACACAAATTAAAAGATGTCAAAGTTCAATCATGATTAACTTACAAATAATTTTGTCAGAGATTTTGATAGTGCAACTTTATGAAAAGCATCAATATGATTCATTCAGTGGTTTTAACTCTAATTTTTTTTGGTAAGACTGAAAAATAACTGGATCAGTCAAATCATTTTTATTTTTCATTGGCAATAATTAAGACTTTTTTTTTGCATAACTATACAAATTCCAGAATGTTAAAACTACAGATGAATTGACAAGATTCAAAAATGCAAAGTTCTAACCTATTGCCTTGCTTTGCCTCCTGGTGTAATGAAAGAATAAATATAGATTGTTTTGTCAAATATTGCTGTCGTGGGTGAAAAACTCTGGATTTTCCAAAATTGTTCTCTTGTCAAGCAGTCATGCTTATCAGCGCAATGACCAACAGCTTCATTGGTAAGTCTTACAGATAATGTAATTATAAGCAGAAGGCCAATTGAGCATAATACCAAGAGACATGTACTTACCCAATAGAAGTTTCCTTCCTCATCTCTTTCTGGCAATTCTCATCCCTTCCAAATCTGCCTTGTGAGTTCCTCACATTTCCATAATGAATCTGATGGTGTAAGGAGGAAGGTAGAGAGAACTAGAACTATCCACAGTAAGGTATATTCTGCTAGATGAAAAGTATCATTTAATAACTTTCAAATTTGTGGAGTCAAGCCACAGTTGTAATCTGCAATTACTTTTCTGGGCAGATATTATCCAAATTGATGAATTACTAGGACAGTCTGGATTTTTTTCAGCTCATATCTCTATAGACTGGGTAGTATACGTGTATATTTTAATTTTTAATTATTGGTTGGAGTCTACAATGCCTAGTTTATTAACTAGGATCTTAAGATTCAGCAACAAAATAGTTCTTTGGAGTGTGTGTCATAGCTGCCTGCATCTGTTTGAAGTATCTGTGTGTTTTCATGGGATTAAATAGCTATCCTTTGCAGCTGTAGTATGATCTGAGGAAAACATGTTTAGTTTATGGAGTTGATAATTTCAGTATATGTTGGTTGTTATGCAAGCTCAGGACAGTCTCTGGGCACTAATGAAACAGATTAGCGTTATTAAGGACCATAAAATGGAAGCACTGTGAATAAATATTGTTCTTGTCCAATAATTATTACTTTGAATAAAAGAGACAATGTACAAGGCCACAATTGCATTTTTCTAGTTTTCTAGCTGAAACCATTTTTGGACAGGGTAATGTGGTCACAGTGATCCATTCATTAGCAATCTCAAGGACTTAACAGCAGTATGCTGTATGTGGTGCTCCTCTTAAGGTTGACCTGAATACTGTAGGTAGTTTAAGTGACTTTAACTAGATTGCTGAACAGGGCAAGCTATCATTAGCAGAAAACTGCCATTCTGCTATTGATCTAAGTTTGATACGTGCAGTGATGACATACCATATGTCCTGTCAAGACATATATTAGGAATGCTGAGGATATTGCATTTGTCAAGGATTTGGTGTGCTGCGAATCAGGAGGGGCATTTTCAATCAATGCAGCCTGCTTGTGAAATTTCCTATACAGACAGGGCATTTAGCCTTGTAAGCTGAACCAGTTCTGGGTTAAGATTGATGCTTTTGATTAAATAGATAGTACCTTGTCTTCAAGTTTGGTTTGGTATTGCTGTCCTATATAAAATACTTTAACTGTTTATGGATTTGAATGCATGGTTTTAGAAATATATTTAATGAATTATACTTTAACTTATATTTTAACTTTCTATAAACTGTTTTTAACAGATGCTTTTCCCATTTGGGTTTTTAAAAAGGGAACTGAAAATAACAAATTAAAAGAAATTGTTAACCATTTATTAGAGCTATTTCCATTAGATTTTAACTGGTTCTTTTGAAAGATCAGTTTTGATTTTTGCAGCTAACTTTAAATTTTATGGTTTGTTGACAGCACTTCATTACGATACTTGATTTCACCTGCCATTGACAAAACTGTGAGAGATATTTTGGAAAGATTGAGTGGCAGTGAAATGGAGCAAATATCAGCATTTCCTGGAGTAAATGATGATAAAATATTCTATATTCCAGGAGGTGGAATTACAAAACTATTATTTACAGAGAGGTTGGTGAGACAGTAAAGTTTTAATATTGAAAAGTAACATATTCAAAATCTTTTTTTGTAATAGGAGGTAGTCAATGGATCATTGCTTGGATCAAAAAAATAATAATCGTAAAATTAACCCTGAATGATTAATCATGCATTAGAGCAGAGGTGGGCAACTATGGCCCCTTTATGACTTGTGGACTTCAACTCCCAAAATTCCTGAGCTAGCATGGCTTGCTCAGGAATTCTGGGAGTTGAAGTCCATAATTCATAAAAGGGCCATAGTTGCCCACCCCTGCATTAGAGTGTTATTTCTCAGTGATATTTTTCCCCACTCGTGTCCAATTCTTGGACACTGCCTGGAAAACTCCCTGCAGTTTTCTTGGCAAGGTTTTTCAGAAGTGGTTTGCCATTGCCTCCTTCCTAGGGCTGGGATAATGTGATAGGCCCAAGGTCACACAGCTGGCTTTGTGCCCAAGGCAGGATTAGAATACCTGGTCTCTTTCTATTGTGATGCTTTAACTAGGGTAGTATACCCAATTTGCTTTCAGTTCTTCAATAATAGTGTTCTAATTGCATACAATTGTTTTCTGAAATACAGCAAAATTCCTGACCCAATTTATGAAATGGAAGTAACACAGCAAGTGGGATTTGAATTCCCACTGGTCCCTGCTAAACTTTTAGCCATAATTAAAGTAGTTCTTTAGATTTTAGTCTGATTAAAAAGTAATTGTTTTGGTGTGTTTCTAATCTGTTAGTTTTCTTTAAAACTAACAGTTCTGCTAGTTTTCTTTAAAATGTCAGTTTTGTACACAATAGGAGTTTCTTTCTGATTTTGATAAATGCTTCTTCTAAGACTATTGTCTTATTATGAGTTATTAGATCTTTGATATCAAGCCTCTGTTATAACTTCATAAAATAGGCATTTATAAAACTAATGTTCAGTTTTTGAGTGGTTGAGTGCTTGAAAAGAAATAACTGATTTTTCTCAGCCTTCATACAAAACATGAATGATAATACTTCCCTTTCTTCTTTGCAGTAAAACAAAAGTGTAGGAAGCAATAGGATAAAATATAAGAATATATTTTTATAATTAATGTCACCAATTAAAATGGAAATGTGACTAAAATGTGAACAGAACACCAACAGATGTCTTTCAGTTCTTTAAACTTAATGAAACAGTATGTATGTGCGTGACAATATCACTGTTAGAAAGCCCAAGAAAATTAATACTTTGTTGAATTATCACAATTTTCTGAAGGATAAAGAGGCTTGCTTTGCTTTGTTAATGTCACTACTTGTATATAAAACTTACACAAGGTGTGACATGCCAGTTGGTTCTAAGAAAAGCAAAGATGGATTAATTTAACAGTCTTGTTTTCTTTTTGGGATAAAACCATTCTTTAAATATATAATGTATTGTGTTCCTCTTGTATCCACAATTTACAGCATAATTTGCACCTGAGATGAAGAGAGTTTGTTAAATTTCTCACTCCCTTCTTCATTTTATTTTTATCCCAGTTGTTCAAAAGGAATTCCACTGGTCGTTTTGCTGAAATTCTGCTCTGAAGGAGATAATATTCCTGATGCTTTTGCCCTTGCTGATTACCTTAATGAAACGTTTACACTAATTGCACCTCAGGTAAGTATGTGTTCCACTACTTTGTTTTGGGGAGTTAAGAAAGATTATTTAAAAAAGAATTACATAAAATTGATTATGGGCCCAGAATTTAATAACTAACATTTCAATGGTTCTGTGTCCATTTATTAGTTATAATATCTTTAAGAAAGCTTTATTTCAACCTGTATCTGGAAAACCAGCAGGATTATAGCAAGCTGAACTTCATATAGAAAGCTATTCTATGAGAGTATTGCAGAAGAAAAGTATTTCTTTCTAGAAATACTTTTACCTCCCTCTCCCAGTTTTACAGTAATGAGGGATTATCGTAATTTTTCTGTAGTTCCTGCAGATGGGTCAATTTTGAATGAAGGATGGAATTATGAATGCGTATAGTATAGTATTAGTATTATATAGTATACTGTAGAATAAACCAACTGTGGATTAACAGAGGGGATCTTAGTAGAAAAGCTCAAAATTACAGTTGTGTCATGATGATGTCAAATTTTGCAAGTTTTTTCAGAATAATTCAAAAATGATTTGGTGATAATAGACTAGATAGGCCTCATGTAAAGACTATAATTTGGGACAGGCAACTCTGATCCTAAGTGAAAGATCACTAAGTGGGAAATCACATGAACACAACTCTATTTTCTGCCTGTCAAGAGACAAGACAACTCCATTTCCTATCTTTGGCTTTTGCTTGCCTCCTAGCTAACCAATTACATGGCTGAGGGACACCTGAAGGTAGTTATTTTTTCAATGCTGTTTACTGTAAGTTTGAACATTCACTGATCAAATTGTCAGTAGATGAGGACTATCTGAAGTCAATACCTTTTGATCCATTAAGCCCTCTAACAGTTACCAAGTGCTGAGTTTTAAATACGTTAGGCCCAAAACCAAAAATGACACGTGGCAGTTTTTCCAAGGTGACTTCTGTATTGCTTCAGAGCTGTAGACAAAATCTTACCAGATGGAAAACACTATTTGTAATCTACAATCTACTTTGTGAGCTGTTAGGGAGGTCCTATGTTCACTTGTTTTCTCTCACACACTTTATGGGTTGAGTTGCCTCTTAGTCCCCTGGAATGCACCGTCTCCCTCCTGGGGATCCATCTCCTCACTACATTTCATCACAAATATTCAGGTTAATGGAATTATACTGCTGGAAATAATTTGCTTTTTTTTTTTTAAAGAATCAACAGAGTAGCACTTCTCAAGCAAAATCTTCACAATGGAAAATACCAAGTTCCTGGAAATTACTTTTTGGCAGTGGACTCCCATCTTCATTGTTTTAAATCATACATTGTTTTGCACATAGTCTATTTGTGTACAATCCAAGTTGTGTTTTGCATCTATAGGCCTATGTAATCTTGTATGTAATTAATGATCACTTTTCATGGATACTTTAATTTACCGGAGCAAACTTATTATAGCAAAACTGGATAAAGTTGACATAAAATATATTCTTGGCATACTTTTGGTTCAAATATCAAAATGTTCCATGCTTCTCATTATTCATATTTAATTTCTTCTTAGAGTAATAAAGGAAAACAGATGTTCAACATGTTTATCACTCTCATTTCTGTCACATTTAGATACATGTAACATTTGGACAAGAGGCATTATAGGTTATGTGGTGATCTTATATATTCAGAAAATTTTGTACAAAATGAAGATTTTAGAAAACCATGGGTATATTTGACTCAAATCAAAACTTAAGCTTTATTAAAACAGGAATTTGAGGCATATAAGTCTGTGTTATATGTGTTCGTATTACAGGTACAGGGATGGTTTCACTGTAAAATGGGAAAACGTGGTTTAGTTTTATAAGGTTGCTTTACTTTCTTTGTAGCTTTAACACTTGAAATTTGAGTACCCAAAATTGCTGCTCTTACATAAAGCAGCTGTAAGTACTTAAAAAGAGAGCAATGTTTTCAAATGAGGTATGTTAGTATTTGGCAAATGTATTTCTAAGCTGGTTAAAACAATTATGTCACTAAAGAAGAAACTGATATTGGAGTGTCCCAAATGCAAATATATCCCTTTGACTTGTACCTTGAGATAATTATTTTCTTTTAAATACAAACTGAAGAGAAAATGAACTTTTGAAAACGCTCTGGATAGATCCACTTTCCCCATTGAATCTTCTAATCTAAAATGTGTATGTCCAATGCTACCAAAACAGATTTTGTTATTTAAATATTCTCTATTTGTAATAAATTTAATCTGTTAAGTTCTCACTGAAAATAGAATGGAATAAAACACAAGGAATCATGTAGAAATATTGTAGCTTAAACCAAGAGTAGTAATAACGTAGCATTTCTCAGAGCATTGCCAATAATCTTTCTGGAACTAAATAAAAATATACACACAACAGCATATAAATTAAAAAAAATATTTAATGCTGCCAAAAATATAAAAAAAATACAAGAATGGCAGTACAAAGTATTTTGTGAATGTGATCTTACAACTCTCTACAGTTAATACAAGCATAAAACTCGTAAGACAAATTCTTTTGCAAAGTCTCTTGCTGGTGATATACTTCATTCCCTGTTTGTTTACGCTGTAAACAGATATTTATGAGGCCGCGTGTATATTGCTCAGACCTCATTTTTCATTTTTGTTTCCTGAAGAACAGTGATGTCCTGTTTTTGGATGTCAATAGTGTGTTATTATAGCTGAAGAACATTCTCAAGTCTTGGCAATTTAGGCGTCAGTCACTCTCGGCCTATAAACACACAATGTAAAAGAGTCACAAGTTCAGTACAGTCAGGAATATAATTTTAGGGTTTTATAACTGCAATGCAAATATATCAGTTGTCTAAAATCAAAATGATTTATTATTTATTAATAAATATGTATCAATGGATACTGCAGCTTGGATTATACATACATTTGTGGGTATCTTGCTTTATAACAGTGTCCTTGAACTAATAGGTATAAAATGACAGAAAATCCATATTGCTGTTGAATTGGAATAAGAAACAGTTCACCATCTGTTCCCTTTGAAATGAGCCACAAGTAAGCTTTTTAAAAAGTAGGCTTGCAGTGGAAGGGTAGCAAGTAGCTTAGCATTAGCTATCACATTTTAGAAAGAAAAGCTAAACAAAAACGTGCTAAATGTTATATAACATTGAAAGGCAAGAAGCAATACAAGGAATCAATATAAGGATTACTGTTATAGATAGAACTGAAAGAAACTGAAAATAGGAAGTTATTTCTTAAATGTTTAATAACTGCAATTAATTGACTCAATATATTCACAAGAATATATATTGATCAAGCATGTTTTCAAAAATGTATTTATATTCATGAAAATAATGCAACAACTATTTTTTGGAAACTATTAGAATTAAAGTATCCAGTTGCCTTATATTTTGTGCTTATGATTAGTATGATGTGGATTAATGAACCTGGACAAAAACAGACAATTTTATTCACTCTATAAAATGTAGCCAAATGCTTACCGGAGGGAGCTAAAACGTTAAAGCTGAACAGAAAAATGCAGGGTTATAGTGCAGTAGAAGAATTCTTGTTTCTATCTTTGTAAACCCCAGGTATGAAAGGGAAAGACTTCCAAAAGAAAGTTGCTGCCAATCACACAGTACACAATGTAAAGTAAGTCTATATTATTTATTTGGATTAGAAATAGAGCAGAATGCCTCAGCTGATTATCTTTGTGTATAGATGTACACCTAAAACAAAGCCTAGAAACTGGTTAATCTCAGAGGGAACATTTCCTTTAACTGCTTTCATGTTTCCTATATAATAGAGAAGTATGTGTATATGTATAGAACAACAGATCAATGCATGAAAATATTTTTTAACAATTCTATCATACTTTGGTTTCAGCATCCACAACTTTTACAAATGGCAGCATGATTCATACTACAGCATAAAAAGAGTTGAGGCCAGGTGTGATTGAGCGCTTTTCAGTTGAAATACATTTTTTATTATCTTTCAAATTATAAATTGTAGGCAGTTTTGTTTTCTAGTATTTCTCTTATGTAATAAAAGGGCATGAGGAACTTTGCATTAAACATTTCAGTGTTTTTCAAAACATGGGATGCTATTTTTTTCAAGAGCAGAATTTATAAGAAACTTAAGAGCATATATACCAACACTAGACTCTGTACATTGTATTGTTTAGCCATAAATAAATTATTGTTGATTAAACCTAGAAGGTATTCTCACTGGCAACATGGTGTTTTCTTCTTTGGGGAAAATTCTCCAGCAACTCTGAAGAGCTTGCAGGATACAAGAACGAAAGAACATCCAGTTGCCCAAATATATCAGCTACCTAACACATGCCGTGGCCCAGAAGTCTGCATTTTCATAGGGATCATGTTGATCATCCACTTTACAAAGTGATCTTTTGGAACATTTAAAGATGGTTAAAACTGTATTTTTATCAGGTCAGTTTTGTTTTAAGTAAGAGAATCTGAATGGGGTTCATAAGATACTGATATAAATCTGGGTGTTATAAATGATGGATACCTGATGCTATGGTAATATTGTGTAGGATATATGTGAGTTGTTTGCCAGAAACACAAATGGTTACTCTTACTCAAATGTAATGATGAAATGGAGAAGATTCTTCCTAATATAGTTTGTACTATAGCTCAGTGCCAACAGCTTCAGAAATCTTCATTTGCACCCTCCCTTCCCTGTTAAATCTGCATTATGGCTATTTGCTTCCATTTGTAATGCTTCTGATGTGCCCTATAATTTTATTTTCTGAAATTACTATCGAATTGGTATTCCAATTATAATAGACAAAGAAGATATAGAAGAATAGGACTCAAACCCAGTAAGACCCACAAAAATGTTTCACATTTAATGGAATGTGTAAGCTTTAAATACAAGCTATGGCTTCCAACAGTAGCTGCAGTTTTAACAAAACATTTCCAAAGAGGCAGCTTGAGACACAAGATCTAATCTACCAGTAGCCTTATAAAATTAAATATTTTCAAATAAAATAATAGCTAAGCGTAAATACATATATGCATCTTACAAGTAAAAACTGAGGAATAATTATTTGCTAACATTTAATTTCTGAAATAACAATTTATTAATCATTGCATTGGGAATGGTCCAGAAAGTGAATTTCCAAGTCAATCTTGAAAAGTTGGTGATAGATGCACCAATCGTTCATACAAATGTAGATTTTAAAAATACAATTATTTACAAAATGATTATATAGTTATCAAATTTGCTTTACGTCTGCATAGTATAAATGGTTGATGGTACATTAATAAAGAAATGTAACTTTTTGCATTCAGAATAACACCACAGTTTATTGCTTCTATCATGGATGTAAGTCATCCTTCTGGTAACTTGGCCATTCAGCCTATTATCTATTGAACTACCAATTTAGATACCATATATACAGCGGCTGAAAATGCGCATTAATTTATCTAACAATGCATAATTTGAATCCAAGTGGCAATTTGGTTTCAGAAGTACCAATACTGAAAAATCCTGAGACCAATTTATAATCACATTAATCACCAATGACAAGACTTCAATGCTGCAAGTTAAATTGTCACTGGCCAAGTAAAAATACATTTGTTTTGGCAGCAACCTTGAATCCATTTATTATATTCACTTTAAATCCCACTAAATCATGGGATATAAGATTTATTGTAGATGCAACATTGCTCACTTACTTACATGAGCATGTATTGGGAATACAATTTCCAGGAAGAATAAACTATAACAAATATGACTGAACCAAATCCAATCTTAGTAACAACAGGCTTCCAATATAACCACCTTTTTCTTTTTCTTTCAGATTCACTCAGCCTATGTTTCATCTGTTGCACCATCTGTGCTGTGTTAGCTTTTTTGTCTTCTCTCAGCCTTTTTCGTAAAGCCCTTAAAAAAAATAAAAACTTTATAATCACTTTCAATTATTCCATGCATTCCTTAATTACCAAGATGTATTGACAACACTTGAAAGGCAATAGTGAAATAGCGAAGCATTTTAATACTCTATTTTAAAAGATTAAATTGAAGGATGCCATTATGGGTATAAATGATGATAACTACTGAGATACCTTCAGCTTAACAACCTTCATCCCTGCTCTCCCTGGTGCCACTGTTAAATATGCAGGTCGTTAAGTGAGCATGGAATACCTCCTGGGTGGGGGAAGCCCTGGAAGATCCAGCAGGGTCCAAGGAAGCAGATAAGCATCAAAAAAAACTTGTGCAAGCTCCATAATAGTTGTAGGTCAAGAACAAATTGTAATTAATGTTAATCCATCAATTATGAAACCACTAGTCCTTACCTCCTAAGTATGTTTTTTGATATGACTTCTCTAGTATTTAATAAGATGCTTAAACATCAAACAAAAACAAATGAAAATTAAAGGCAATTTTCTTCTGCTAACAGAACTTGTCAGTGGATGTTATTATTCTCTCCATCCTTTTCCATATCCTGGAAGTACAGTCAGATGTCTGAAGATAAATTATCCATAGCAGAAAGTGTATTGGAAGGGAACAGGTTCTTTGTTTCCTTCTGTGGCAAATTGATTCTCATACAAAGGGTATTTTCATACTGCTTTTCAGTGCTCAGTACTACTGATAAAAATAATAAAATGTAATTGTTTCAAAATAGTTGGGACTATAAAGTACAGAATTATTAGCTGTCAGGCATCCCAGGAACCTGGGAAGAAAAAAAATACTACCATGCTCTGATTCAGCTAAAAAAGTATACAGAATTCCAGGACGAATTATTTTATCAATTTAAAGACTACTTTCTATAAAACTGACAAACCCTTGTCATTCGATATATTAAATTGTTTTTTGTCCACCAGTCAGTTTTAATGTTATTATAAAACCATTACTTACTTGTCATCATTTGTATCTGAATCATTTTGTACAGGAGAGATCGGATCAACATCTCCTGGTTCCTGTTCTTCAAAAACCATGCTATTTCCATTGTATTTTTCTGGAGTAAGTTTAGTTGGGTGAGGAGGCGAACATTCAGAACTTGGTGCTTGGTCTTCTTTTGAGAGTTCCTTCCAGCGATACTGAATGGGAAAAAAAAATGTCTTCGCTAGTTGAATCTTAAAAGAACAAAATACACGTAGTCCTTGCTAAATTAGTCCAACTGGGACCAGATTTCTGTTACTAAGCAAAGTGGTTGTTAGGGGAAACATTACATGACTGCAGCACTTAGTGGTGAAAGTTCTGGTAGTTTTGGTGCCGTCATTAGCAGCAGCAGAAAGACGGTCAAGTTAGGGTGGTGGAATAGAGGCCAGCCAAATGGGCAGAAATGGGAGGGATAGGCATGGGAGTCAAAGCACACACTGCAATTCTGATAGTGGCTGAGCTACCAAGCCTCAGAATTTTGATTACATCACTGCAAGGATGTTGCACTGGCTGTAACTTTGAGGACTGTCAGTAACTACCATGAGTTCAGTGCAATTATAACTTTGAATAGTAACTGAACAAATGTTCAATAAGGGAGGACTACCTGTTTGGTGAAATTCACTATGACCCATCCGGCATGACTTAAAAAGCAGACAATGTATTTACCTGCATAGTGGAATCCCCCATTATATATTTTGCTCCTTCTATTACAGCCATATATGAAAATCTTAGTTGATCAGGAGTCTGAATCAGTCCCATCCGATATTTTCTCATATTTAATAATATTTGCTTGATATCTACATGAAATGGGTCATTTCTTTTTTCCATCTGGAAATGAAAACAACAAAAAGTTGTGGTGGCAAATTAACAGACTAGTTCTCTTTTCAATTTTCATTTGATCTCAGTTTTAACCTGTCTCAAGATGCTTGAAATCTTTAAAAATTAATAATTTTAATTTCTGTGACTACCTATTTGTACAATATCTGGGTAGCTAGCAAATCAAATCTTTATTGCCAATGCACAACATGTGTACAATGAAACTGAATGAGCCTTCCTTGGTACAGCCCCCACCGAAACACAAAATACATCTCTATGACTCAATAAATGAAAGAAATAAGAATCCCTAAACTCAAATAAGTAACTTGCTAAAAGTGACAAGGCAAGAATGAAATGACCATTTCAAGGAAAGAGATCACAATGTACAAACTACTCAACCTCAATGGTGCATATATCTAACACTCCAGTCCAATGTCTATGGAAGGAACATGAGTTTTTAAGACTGTAGAGAGCAGATCAGGACTGACTCAGTTTCCTAGACTAAGGGAGGCCTAGACCCTGAGTCTCCTGATTTTAAAGCCAACACTTTTATTACTACATCAAACTGCCTCTTTATTATGACAATAAAAATGGAAACATCCTTTTCTTGGAGATGAGTATACTGTTTTATAAATAGAAATACAGAGCTATAGGAGTTTTGCTATAATATGCTATTTTCGAATCAGTGAAGAGTATAATGTGCAGATAGCTTACAGTGTAATCCTCAAGATGATAGGGACTTATAAGATAAAATGAAGATTACTATAGCTCTTTTTACTTTTCCTGGTAAAAATATGACCGTATTCCTGCTTCAGTAACCTATACTTTGTTACAGTGATAATAAGCTAGTTTTAAAGGCCTTCTGTTTCTTCATTTTCAGGAAAGACATTGTTTGTGAACTGTCCAGCTATATCTCAACCTGGAAATGGTTTGAGCAATCTCATTTAGAGCACACCTCAGAATGAAATATAACCTAATTCCATTTGCTATTTCAAATATGTGAAGTGAGTAAATATTCCTGAGGCTGGACACACTAAAATAGACTAATTTGTGGTCCTGATCTGGCAATTTTTTGCTTTTTAGCAAGGAATCTGAACTAGTTCATTCCTTCTACAATTCATAGATAAATGGTATTTCTTTCACATTATCTCAGAATAATCTGTTGTAGTGTTCAGATAAGTTAACCTACCACAATAAGACATGTGTCTACCAATGAAAATGTACCAGAGCGTCCAATTCCAGCACTACAATGAATGACTGCAGGTCCATGTTCAGAACTCAGAGATCCAGATTCTCTGACTTTAAACAAGAAGTTGAGGAATGAAGCTGGAGATTCAGGAACTCCAAAATCTGGCCATGTAGTATAGTGAAAATGCAGTATTACCCTGGATTCACCAGTCTAAAGAAAGAAAGAGCAATTTAGCAGGACGCACTTAATATGCTAATAAAGTCAACTAAAAGAACATGCACTAGTTCAAATATGGTAGGGGAAAAGAATGAATTTCATAAAAAGTCTAGCTGGCCTTTTAGAAAGTAAAATTCTGTGAATTCCTCATCTTGAAAAACCTTCTGAAAAAATAAGTTAAAAAAACAAGACAATTGGAGAAAAATTGATTGATCCAAGTGATTAATACTAATATTCAATTACAAGGCACAACAAGAAATGAATTTATTTAGTAAAACAAAAATTCAGTCAAGTATTTTCAATATTTCTTTTTTAGATACTTCAGAAATCTGATTTCCTTTTGTCACACTCTGGACTTTTATGGTATGAGACTTCCTCCCAGCAGTCCCATAAAATATCAGATTATTTAAATGAAGCATTTGAATAAGAAACACTGAAAGAATGTCAATAGCATCTAGTCCTTTCTCTACCTGCTTTTTATCAGCTATTTCTCTTGAACCAAGATGTAGGCGAAGGACTGGCAGAGCCAGGGGAATTGGTAAAAGGATCAGCCTAAAATCAGTACATAGTCACAAATAAAACTAAGTTCAACCCATACCCCACCTCCTTTGATTGCCATTTATTCTTATCTAACTGTAATCTGGTGCTGACCATTAGTTGAGAAGATACTTGTGCATAGTCTTTTAGCAATACAACAGTTAAGTTGAATATTCAAATGGGGATCTGGTCATTTACACTTGACATAAGCAATGTTCGCATTCCAACTGATATTGAAAAGCTATACAATTATGAATATTAAAAATATTCTACTGCACTGAAATTTATCAAAATTAGTGGTAACATAATATTAATACTAACTTACATCAATACATTCTAGCTGGAGTTGTCGCACTGTATAGTACGATTTGACATCTTCAGATTTTAGCCTCACACAAAATCCTGTTTCTCTGAATAGCATGGGTTCCTCTTGTTTTGTTGGCCAGTATTGCGCACACTTCACCTACATTACAAAATAAGAATACTGCAATTTGACATACACACTTGACATGGATATATTCATTTGTAGTTTATGTAACCTATTTTATATACTGAAAACAAATTTAGCATTATCCAGGCTCATTCAGGTTCACAAAAATAATTTTCTAATCTCTATTAGGTTCTAGATACTGAAATAAATAGTCCTGCATTTTAAATAAAAGTTAAGTCTAGAGTTCTTGATGAGCAGCCATATACACATAGTAACTTGGAACTATTTTATTGTAATGTAACTGGATTGAGTTGTAGTCAGATTTTATAGCTGTATTTGATTATGTATATCAGCAGAGTGTAGCCCACTGGTACATTAAATTCTTATTCCCTGTTCTATAAATTAATTCCAAAGGATTGGGAACCCTATCAAATACAATTAACTAATTTAAACTTTAAAAAAGAACAACTTACCGAATCTTTCTCAACAATTCTATTAAGCATGACAACTGCTTTGGACTTCTGTTGCCATATCATTAGCCAGAAATGGCAACATGTATTAGGAAGTGGACCCTATACAAGAAAAAGCAATACCACATAAACTTAGAAGGAAACCTTTCCTGAAGTCAGATTATGGAAAAAAACTTTATTTAATAAATTTATTTCCTACCTTTATTGTTTTAGGTGAACATGTCCAACATACCTTCCCCCTCCTATTTTCTTTATAACAACAATCCCGTAAAGTGGGTTGGGCTGAGAAAGTGACTAGCAGCTAGCCCAAAGTCACCTACCTAGTTTTCATGGCAAAGGTGGAACTTGAACTCACTCGCACTTTCTAGCCTGGTGCCTTAACTACTAGGCCAAATTGGTTCTCTAGTTCTTAATATGATATTGATCATAAAGTATTTGGAGCACACTACATATTGAAATATGGCCTATGTGTGAACATTCTAAGCAGAAAAAAATCCTGGACTTTTTTCTGTCTTCAGTGAAAGGTAAACAATCTTGCACAGTTTTGACTTCTGTTAAACACAAGAAGTGTATAACATTGATCAAAACTGCATATACTAACAGTACAAAATATTTATAAATATGTAGAATGCTTTTGTTAGATTATCAGGTTTTGATAGTGGATTGTATCAAAGTGCTACTGCCATTAAAAAAGAAGGCAATGATTAACGAAGATACTAGCAACTTCAGAATGAAAAACTAGCAAAAATATTGTTTTACCTATCTCTATTAGCAGGTAATATTTCTGAAACCGGAAAGTTAAATTTGGATCCAAATAGATTATAAATAAGTACATTTAAATCACAGCATTTCTCAGAATTGTTCATTCTAGTTTCTGGGAATTGCACTTGAACTTTAGATGAAAGATTTGCACATTCCTTTTATTTTTAATAATATTTTTTTTATCTTTCTACTTGTAACAAATATTCAACTAACCAACTGGTATTTTCCTTTTATCTGGATTCCTCTCTCCCCTCTTTTTCAATGGCCTGTGTTATATATTTATCTAGTGTAATGACTGACATAGTACATATAGTTTCACATTTGAGTTAAGAACAAACATCTACCAGTCCTAGGCATTTTACAGTTCCTGGGACACATTTGGTCCTTTGACTGTCCTTATCCAATCTACATGAGGTCAATCAGAACTTAGAAATCAAATATAATTAAGTGTATGCCATGCATGCAATGCAGTACAGCTGCGTTGCTTTTATTTTGAGGGTGCCTTTTTTTGTAATTTACGTGTGTGTGTATGTACTTTCACAGCCTTATTGGTTATATCCTCTACAATAGCACCAGTTTCTCATGTGGGCCCTTGGGAAAATTAATTGCTCTAGATTTAGTAACTTTTAGTTATCAGCTTCTCTGTATTCTATTGACCATGATTTAAACCATCCCAGAAAGCTTTATTTCTTCATAAATTCGATCTTCGGAGAATTATTTCACTGTTCATCCATTATTGTTTATAAAAAACAGATCAAGTTATTACACTTGTTTCTTTTCTTTTAATTCCAAAACTTCACTAAGATGAGAACAAAACCCTAAATTATATTAACTCAAACATTACCACCATACTCAAATTAGGGAAATCTACATTAAAGTTGAGAGCAAGTTTGGTATAATGATTAATAGCTTTAAACTGGAAACAAGGCTACTATGATTTCTAGTTTTGCCTTGGGAGAATGCACCAGCGTGGTGACCTTGGGCCAGAAATTCTCTCTCAGCCTTAGGAAGGCAGTGGCAAGGCACTTCCAAAAATGTTGCCAGGAAAACTACCTGGACTCACCATGTAGGCACCAACAGAAAAAAAAAGAGTTAATTAAGAAACAGAAAAAGTAAATCAGAGCAAGATTGGAAAAACAGAGAAATCAAAGGAACCAACATTAGCCCCTGACTATTAGAACAGACTATAACGTAATATGATCAAACTTTGTGTTACTTAAAAGTCTAATAATTACCTGTGTTAATATATAACTTCTTTGAGCTTCTTCATTAACCACCAAGCTGGCATTGATGTAATCATTGTCAGAATTCTGTAATATTACACGACTGTGATCATCTTGAAAAAATATCAGAAAAACATTAAATTTCATATTATTAGCAATGCTATCAGTTAAGAAATTGTATTTTGAGATTGACCAATTGACCAACAAATTGCTTCCATCTAGTGCAGGGGTCCCCAACCACTGGTCCCTGGACCGGTACTGGTCCGTGGAACAATTTCTACCGGGCCGCCGGTTTGCTGGGCGCCGCCATCTTGTTTTGATGAAAAATGCTTCTGGTGAGCTTTTCCGGGTAGAAAGCGGCGTTTGGGTGCTGAAAGAATCCTCGCGCCTTAGTTTCATCAAGAGGGGGTGCGACTTCGAACAAAACTAAGGCGCGAGGATTCTTTTAGCACGCATGGCAAGGCGAGCCGAGTGACCGTCCCGAAGCCCATCGACACAGGTACAAAGGAGGAGTTGAAGGTGGCGGGGAGAAGCGGGTGACGGCTGGCTGGCCGGTTGCTCGGCTCGCCTTGCCATGCGTGCTGATGGCGGTACTGGGCCGCAGATGATTTTGTGATGCCGGTACCGGGCCGCGGTACAAAAAAGGTTGGGGACCACTGATCTAGTGAATATTTTATTCTCTTTTAAGTCTATCTGAAAAGGAAAAAAAAAGACAACACTTCCTAGAGCATAATACTGTAGGGGCAATAGGGAGAATGGAGCAGATCCCAATTTATTTTATAACACATAATTTGCAGCATTCATTTAATAAAATTAAATATTCTAATGTGAAAATTGAAATGATTGTACATTAAATATCTCCCTTTCATAGTAGTTCTCGAAAGAAATGAAAGCAATTTTAAAGCAACAAAATACTATAATACAGAAACTCTAGAGCAGGGCTGTTAAACTCCCAGTCCACCGGCTGGATGAGTTATGCGCTGGCCACGGCCACACCTGGTTTAGCAAAGGGAAAAATGTCCTGATAGGTCATATGATGTCTCCATGACGTGAGTTTGACACCCGTGCTCTAGAGTAATCTCCAAATGAAGCAGCAGCACAATGCCTCTGTTGCGGTTCTCAGAAGCAAGAAAAATTTTAAGTGGCATGATTATTAAATTGCTTAAAATTTCTCTAAGGGCTATCAATAAGTATGCTTCACTGTCTCCAATAAACACAAATTCGTCTCAAGATCTTTAGATATATCTAAATAAAGCATCACATTCTGTGTTACTTTTATAAATCCCCAGGCCTCCAGAAACTCAAGATAGTTGCTACATAGTTGCTGTGTGGATACAACATACCACAACCTTGGGTTAGCTAGCCATATTTTAGTCCATTGTTTGACTATTGTGAACTTAATGTTTCACACATACCCAGAAAATCTGACCGAGTATCCTATTGTTAAGTTATTCAAGGATAGCATGACATGAGAATACTGCCTACATAATTTTTAACCTACCCGTTATGATAGGTTAACACATAATTACAAAATTAATTGAGTGAACTGAGTGAAAATCTGGATTTCACCTTTTTAAATTTTACTCCACTTGGTAAATTTAAAAGGCAGAATCCATTAGCATTTATATTACCCTTCCAGTAAATATTTCAATTTATAATTTGATTAATTTTAGTAATTATTTAAGCTGTCCAGCTTATAACTTTCATTAACATTTAAAGAGATTTTGGTTTGTATAAAGCTGCCCCGTGATTTTGGCATATGTACATTCTGAAACAGAAAATTTTAAGCTCACAAATCACATTTATAGTAATAGCATAATCTCAGGTCTTCTTTCTCGTTAACTGATCATCTTTATGTTTCTCACAAATGTCAGAAGAAAATGTCATGCTGATAAACATTTTTATCTACCTATATACAAAGTTATTTTTTTAATCAGTTCAGAGTGATAAATTTGGCATTCCAGTGATATGAAAAAGCAAATTCCAGTAACTGAAGAATTAGGTCCAAGTTCCAAAGAATTATTTGCAAGTCTAGAATAACTATAGCATAAATTATTATTTTTTCTTTGTTTCTTAATCTGTGACAGAGACAAAATCTGCCTTAAAATATACTATGACTTAGCTCATAACATGTTCAAAATGAATCAAGAAATATTAAGTTCTATGCTCAGACTGTGCATAGTTCTTTTAAAAGTAAAATCATTTCATTTGGATTTCAAGCTCAGAACCATGAACGGACACTATGATTACAAATTGTAAGAGTTAAGAGGATGTATAAATATAAAATAAATATGATATATAGTTCAAAATACAGAACCAAGAACATAACCCTAGTATTCATATCACTGGTTTAGGTCTTAATCTGATTTTATATAGTTTTGTGTCAGCATTTATACTTCACAATATAGAAATATGCTTAAAAGGTCACTTTTGAGTGTTTTAGATAACTACTTTATCAAGTATGTCAAAGACACTGCCTTTTCCTTGACTGCAGACAGTAGACATAAACAGAAATTTTAGCACTATGTTAAAAATATATGCACAGAAACTATTGAAAACATGTTATGTCTAGTTAGTGAAATCAATAAAGAATCTATTACAGTGAGGTTATATCTTCAGAATACATTAAAATAATATTCAAACTTTAAATAGTACTTCCTTCAACTTCAACTGTTTCAAACTGAATGATTAAGTTTCTTGTTTAGTATCTCAATTTATTGGAACTCAGTTCAATGTTTCCACTGAATAGAAACCAAAGCTTTTGTAACTACTAGATAACATTTGCCAACAGGAAAAACTTAAGACCTTGTTATAGTAAATCACAGATACTGGTACTAATGTTCTCGGAAATATGATGTCAGCAAGTATAGTTTTAACCAATGAATCACCAAGAAGTTCCTGTTTGATTCCATATAATACAGAATTGCTTCATTTCTATGTTTTGTTCTACCAGTGCCAATGACTAAGATTTCTCTATATCTTGTCAGTCTTCAGTTCTACATGCACAAAACCCCATACAGATAATGAAGAGATACCAACACAACTACCCAGTGAAAGGGCCCTTTCTCTTTAAAAGAGTGTTTTTTTTTCAACAGTTCCTGTCAAACATTCAAGAATTTTTGTCTCTCTCATACAGAAAACTGATCTTTTTCAGAAGGTGTATTCCTGTTAAAGTTTGGAACCCCTTTTGTTTAGGAAATGATTGAACAACAAAAAAAAAAAACCTGATTCAGGAACTCCTTAATGTTCTGACCAATAGCTAACACTTCAGCCAGGTGATTATGGGAAATTTGATGTACTGATTTGACTACTACTGATCCATAACATTTTGTGTGTGTGTGTGTGTGTGTGTGTGTCTGTGATGACTTTATCTAACTTTTAAATAATCAAATGCAGAAAGAGTTATGCTTTCAGGAGTTATCTCAAAGAGAATAGATCCAATCCTTTGTCTCAGTGGAATCACCTCAAATTTATGTCACCTACAATCCTCATTTAGAAACTAAATAATATAACAGCAAATGTCTACAGTATTAAAGTATATATATATATATCTCGTGAGAATCCAAAAAGGGACATAGTAACATGGAACAGAAAAATGGTCAGATTACCAAAGAAAAATATTTGCAAGTAACTTCGAATTGTTAGAAATTGTGTCAAGAATGCTAAAACTGACGTTGTCCTTGTCTTCAAACTGAGAAGTGAGTGACTCGGGGGAACTACAGATCAGTCAGCCTGATACTGATACCAGAAAAGATTTTAGAGCATTTCATAAAAGAATCAACCCATAAGCAGCTATAAAGCAATACAATAATTACCAGAAGTCACCATGATGAGACTTATTTTACAGCCACAGTTGGGCCCAAAATTACTGTTAAGTGAGACATTTGTTAAGTGTGTTCTGCCCCATTTTATGACCTTTCTTGCCTTATTAAGTGAATCACTGCAGTTGTTAAGTTAGTAACCTGGTTGTTAAGTGAATCTGGCTTCCCGATTGATTTTGCTTGTCAGAAGGTGGCAAAAGGGATCATATCATTTTGGGACAAAGTAATGGTCAGAAATACGAACCAGTTGCTAAGCATCTGAATTTTGACCACATAATCATGGGGATGCTGCAATGGTTGCAACTGTGAAAAATGGTCATAAGTCATTTTTTCAGTGCCACTGTAGCTTTGAACAGTCCCTAAATGAACTGTTATAAGTCGAGGACTACCTGTATTCCAAAGCAATCTAAAAAGCAAGCCTGTTGTGTGTGGGCTGGGAATAAAATACATTGCTAGCTCAAAAATCATCTCCCAGTTTTTTCTTCAAAATTGAAAGAGATATTAAGTGGTTAGGGGTAAATCCTGAATCTTGTTATTGTTCAACATTTTGTGAGTCAATATTCCTTAAATTTGCAGATAAAAATGCAGATAAATTTGAGAAGAACAGAATTCAAAATTAATGTATTAAGGGAAAAGGACTGACAACACACAAATGGACTGAAATGTAGGAGAGACAAATAACTGTTAGGAAAAAGTAAGGGCAGTTCATAAGTGAAACCAAATACCTAGAGACCTGGCCTCCTGCTGAATGCATTTATATAGAGACTGAACAATTATCTGTTGGGGATTGCATGGAACAAGAAGTTGGACTCGGGGGCCCAAATAACTCCTTCTGTCTTTTGATTCTATGTAAACATTTGCATTTATCTCTTCTAATACCTCTATATCACTCAGAGTGGCCAATAGTTTAAAAAGGTAAGACAGTAATTCAAAATGAAATTGAAAATACTTCAAAATGAGAGTGATAAAGCCCAAGTAAAATATTGGAAAAGTCTTGTACTTCCCAAGCTTCTACTTGTTCAATTCTTTAAAATTAGTTAATTTGATTCTATTCAAACATCATTACGTTAATAAATACAAAACACACAGAAAATAGAATCAAATATACTTATCACAACACAGTTCTGACAGTTTGTTCCAAAGAAGATGCTAAGAAATGAAGGAGACAGAGAATGTACCCTATCTCTTATTTCAATACTCTTTAGGCAAGTTTAGGTACTGTTAATTGTATATAAAAGATATACACAAAAAGTTACAAAGATATGGTAAAATCACTCAAATAACTGGAGGAATAATCTTGGAATTATTTGAAAAATTTATAAAATTATCTTAGATTCCATGATATGATCACAGACTGCTGCTACAGCCTCTTTGTTGAGCCTGGTCAGTTTCAGGACAGAATACTGCTTAGAAATCTTATGTACAGTTCCACACTTGAGTTCCACAGAGATAAAATGAAAATCTTTAAGGGGGAAAAAATCCCACAAGTCTTTATTTTTTATTATTTACTGGGGCCACATTACTAGCTGTCCAGGGCCATATGTGGCCCACGGACCTCAGGTGACATGCATGGATTATAAATGAACTCTTACTTACATGGGCTAACATCTCTGTATCTGTTCCGATTCCGGTTTTCTGCATACTTTGCCACTTTATGAGGATGATCACTGGATTGATGCCGTATATCCTTGAAAAAATAGCAATAGTTAACAAATTTTAATTGTGTTAAAAACATTTTTTTTGTAAAAACAAAATTAAACAGACCAGTCATTCTTTAAAAAATACACCCCCCCCCACACACATATATTTGATGAAGTTGTTTCATCTTTCATAGATTGAAAACTCAAGAACAAGAGTGGAGAACTGATCATGTGTGACATTAATGAGCTCTAAAGTTTCCCTAGATATGAAACTTTTATACTTTCCTGCATGTATTCATTAGAATTGTGACTTTTTGGGGGTAGTTTACAGTTGCTGATTCATGGTATCATATCAAAAACCTCACCAATATAAGCTTTTGTAGAAGACACATTTGTACCTTAGAAATGAACATAAGTTTTGAACAAGTTATTAAAAATTAAAAAAAAAATCAGAATATCACAGTACTTAATATTTCTGTTAAGCTACCACCAAAGGCAGATTAAAAAATTAGCTCAATTTATTAATAACTGAAACATAGAAGTATGAAATAGAAAAATCCTTGTGAAGAACAAAATGACATTAAAATTGCGCATTACAGGATAAGAAAAAGGCCTTGAATTTATGAGTTCATACCTACTCCTTTTTATACTACACAGAAATTCAGTCTTTTGGTCTATGTTTAAAAAAAACCCTTCTATCCCATTCACCTGAATATGGCAGAAGTTAAAAGACATGGATAAAATTAAGGTAACACTAGTAACTCAACCTGAGATCATACACTGACTACTCCTGTAGATCACAGGGGCTCTTGTCAGTATAGGTAGTCCTCAACTTATTATCACAATTGAGCCCAACATTTCTATTGCTAAGTGAATCATTTATTACATGAATTTTGCTCCATTTATAACCTTTCTTCCCACAGTTGTTAAGTGAATCACTGCAGTGATAGTTAGTAACACAGTTAAGTGAATCTGACTTCTCCATTGACTTTGCTTGTTAAGAATGTCACAAAAGCGGATCATAGGACCCCAGGACATTGCAACTGTCATAAATACAAGTCATTTATAAAGGACCTGAATTATGATCACATGACCATGGGGACGCTGCAACGGTGTTAAGTGTGAAAAAATGATAAGTTACTTTTTTCAATGCCATTGTAAGATTGAATGGTCTCTAAATGAACTGTTGTAAGTTGAGGACGATCTGTATAATGTTACTTTGGTTAATCAATTCATTAGCTTTACATAGAAGATCCATAAATTAAGCACGCTGAGAGCCACAACACACGCATCCAAAACTAATCAATCATATTTCAACTGAGTAAATTTTGGGCAAATGTATATTTTCTTATAACTATCACTGTCAACACATCAACCATCCATATGTAGAAACATAAGAGTGCTTAATATAGTTATATTCTGAATGGGAGAAGTCCTTCTACAGACTAGAGTTGTTCTGTTTTTTCAAGTCCAAGAATTGGACAAATCCCTACAGTTATGCAAATTTTTGTTTAAGTGGTTTGCTATTGCCTCATTCTTAGGGTTCCAACTTCAAAACCATGCTTAGCTTCTAAGAAGGTGATAAATTCAA
This sequence comes from Pseudonaja textilis, assembly GCF_049901715.1. NCBI lineage: Eukaryota > Metazoa > Chordata > Lepidosauria > Squamata > Elapidae > Pseudonaja > Pseudonaja textilis. The sequence continues at coordinate 149,501,252 of NC_141992.1, read as the reverse complement.
ATAGCTATAATACACATTATTAAAATGGAATAAAATAATTTTATGTCTAATTATAATCTACCTCAAGTCCCCAATCTAATTGTTAATTCAGTTATACACATTCAGTTTAACTGAATTATTTAACTCAGTTATACACATTCAGTTTAACTAATTATTGACCATTATAATCACTATTTTGCCAGGGAGGGATTTTCCTGCATAAGAAATCGTTTTCATCACTTCTTCTACTCATATGCTAAATTTCTTAACATAACATTCAATAATCTAGTTAAGTAAAATTCCTAACACAAGATTTCATGAAACCCAACTAAAAAGCACTTTGCTTATTTACCAGTGAAAAATAGCTAATTTCAAATAAGACTGCTAAATTACTTAAAATCATATTATATTGAGTATACAAACAGGCAGGATTGCGTGCATGGCAGTCACATTTTTATTATGCTTGCACAATTGTGGTATTTCACAAATTGCAAAATGCAGCCATTTTATGAACATTTTTTTACCAACTCAGCTGCTGTAAGACATTTGGTTATAGCTTAAAAAATGTTGTCCTTCAAGTACTAGCACTGAGGTTTATCTACAAAATTGAATCAAATTTCAGTTTGAAGTTTCAGTTCCTATCAGTCTATGGCTCAGCACCTGGTGAGGTAAAGCCTTGGGGAGGAGCAAAGCATAGCAGTAAAAGTTTATCACATTAATTGAGAAACTAGAAAGTTACACAATGGAAGGGTAAACTATATTTTTACTGTATTAAAAAGGTGCCAGTAAACTTCAGCATAAAAGTTTACTGTATGCCCAAGTCAATTAAAAATTTCTTGATTAGGGCATTAAATAATTCAAATGACATCCACTTGATTCTCCTAATGGTTAGTTGAAACAGAGTATTTCCTAGAATCTTTTGCTATTTTATATATAAAACTCAGATTGAATTATGATAAGTCACCATTAGTACTATTTCTGCTGGTGTTCACTTTAATATTACCATCGAACAAGTTACCTGTCACAGTTCAGACTGGAAGATACCAATTAATCTTTTCTGATTTGTATTTGCAATCTTCCAACAGAGATAGGTAATACTCAGTTGTCAGATTTATAACTTCACAACTTCCACCTAGCATACCCATCTGCCACAAACTATAATCCAGAGTAACTAGTACCTAACACATTGTCAATTCTGCTCCTACAAGACTCTTAAAGAACATTGAAAATTTTTCTACTTGACGAAAGCGTACCTTCAATACTAGTACTTTTTTCCTCCAATTATGTGTGCAATATAAGCAATGAGATTAAAAAGTGGTTATTCAACCAAAACTTGAATACTTACAAAATATGGATAATTATCATATGTAAGAGCAACCACAATGAATACTCTTTAAGATACCAAGAAACATATTTATAGATATACAGTACAGATGTCTCTCTGGAAATGTTTAGGCAACTACCGTGTTTATCCAACAATACGGCCTCCACCAATAGGAAGGCCCAGCATGATTTCTAGGCATCAGGTGAAATTAAGCCCCGCCCCCAAAATTTAGGCCTATTCAAACCATGCTTTTCCCCGCCATTTCTCACATTTTTTGTTAGAACTACACGAGGTGAAGAGAAATGGGCGGGGGGGGGGGTTGGGAAGAAAACTTGCCTTTAGGAGTGCCCTGCAGGTAGCCTAGGCTAGAATACTCCGATAGCCAATAGAAGCTCCCTGAAGGCAGAGTCCCCAGCCGCTTCAGGGCATGGCGTGGCTACCTGTGCCCCCTCGCCTTTAGGGCAGTCTCTTTTGGGTGATGGAAGCTCCCCAAATGCAGTCACCAGCTACTTCAATCGGCCGGTAGAAGCGGCCTCACAGCGAGGGGAGTTTGTGTGTGCCTCGCCTCACCCCGAAGTGGCTGGGAACTCTGCCTTCAAGGGAGCTTCGATCGGCTGCTAGAAGTGGCCTCGGGGCGAGTGCACACACACACTCCCCTCGCCACAAGGCTGCTTCTATCGGCAGATGAAAGCTCCCTTGAAGGCAGAGTCCCCAGCCGCTTCAGGGTGAGGCGTGGCTGCCCATGTCCCCTCGCCTTTAGGCAGTCTCTTTCGGGCAATGGAAACTCCCCAAATGCAGTCACCAGCCACTTCGATCGGCCAATAGAAGAGGCCTCAGGGCGAGCACGCACACACACTCCCTTCGCTGCGAGGCCGCTTCTATCGGCAGACGAAAGCTCCCTTGAAGGCAGAGTCCCCAGCCGCTTCAGGGCGAGGCGTGGCTTCCCATGTCCCCTTGCCTTTAGGCAGTCTTTTTCGAGCGATGGAAGATCCTCATATGCAGTCACCAGCCACTTCGAGGGGAGTGTGTATGTGCGCTCGCCCGAGGCCGCTTCTACCGGCCGATCAAAGTGGCTGGTGACTGCATTTGGGGAGCTTCCATCGCCCGAGACTGCCTAAAAGAGAGGGGACACGGGCAGCCATGCCACGCCCTGAAGCAGCTGGGGACTCTGCCTTTGGGGAGCTTTCGTTGGCCGATAGAAGCGGCTTCGCGGCGAGGTACGTGCGTATGGGCCGCTCTAGTTGGGGGAGGAAATTAAGTCACCCCCGAAAAGACCGCCTACCCGTTTTTTCAGGGGTCCAAAAAAAAAAAGGCCCGGCCTTATTTTGTGAGAAACACAGTATTCAATTGTAAATATATATTTTTTTAATATTATTTCACCAGTTCTTTCCTATTCAGCTTTTGGGAGATATCCTTGTCCTTAGCCTTGTACAGACATGAAGATTCAATGTTTGTATGCTTAACATTTAGGGGCATGGCATTCTGCACAACCTCTTTCCCAAAGTTCTATGAAAAGAGGAAGTTCTTTATTCCTTTTTTAAAAAAATGACTTTAGTGCAGTTAAATCTATTTAACTGTTAAATCTAACAACTCTAGTATCAACCAATTATTCTTGTGGGGACATAAAGCCTATTATTAGTATTAAATAGGCATCAATATTGACTACATGACCCTAAGAAGATACTGTAATGCCTGGTTTCATAATCATAATCCTACTTCGGTGATAAGTCTGTCTGTCATACAAGTTTAGGAAAGTTATTTCGACATTTAGCTACTCTTGTTTCCATTCAATAGGATCTAATTGAAATCTACAAGGAAATACATACATATGCTGTTTTTGAACACCCTAATGTTATAACAAGCAACTTTACAGCAAGGTGTTTTCCATTTCAAACATTCCATGCTAACTCTAACAATCCTTTCCCATAAACCAGAATTAAGGCTGACCAAAGCATCTGGAAAGCTATCAAGAGAGTTTTGTTCTAATCTAGGTATCTCAACACTGAGCACAAAACACTTATGACAATCACATCACACTACAATCATTTGCAACTGCCCTCAAGGGCAATAATAACCTTTTCTTAGATGGCCCATTCCCTGTTAAAATACAGGCAGTCCTCGGCTTTCAATTCATTTAGTGACCCATTCAAAGTTACAACAGCACTGAAAAAAGTAACTTATGACCATTTTTCATATTTATGACCATTGCCTCATCCCCTGGTCACGCGATTTACATTTAGATGCTTGACAACTGGTTCATATTTATGACGGTTGCAGTGTCCTGGGGTCAGTCACTCGATCATCTTTTGAGACCTTAACGACCACGTGCCTAATTTTTAACAATTGCAGCGATTCACTTAACAAATGTGGCAAGAAAAGTCGTAAAACGGGAGGGGGAAAAAATTTATCGCTTAGCAACATACATTCTGGGCTCCGTTGTGGTCGTAAGTCGAGGACTACCTGTATTCGGTTCAGGAGCCCAAGAAGCTGGTATCCAGGGAGTCCAGCAAGACAACCACGTGGGAACAAACCAGCGGGAGCAGCTCAGCCACGGGCTTTGGCAAACTTCCTCGCCGCCTGAAGCCTTTGCCTCTCTCTCCCCGCCCTTGCCCGCCGCTTAAACGGGCGACGGAAGGCGCGTCGTTCAGAAGCCTGTCGCCCGCTTTCCCTTTCGGCCCGCAGCGCTTCTCGCTTCTCCCCGCGGCCCCCTCCTGAAATTCACGACATGCGCACTCCTCTCCCCGAGCCTCTGCAGGTTGCCTGAGAATGCCCGGCGGGGCCCGGCGGTTTCTTGTCCTCTTCCGCTTGAAGCGGCCCCGGGGGGCTCCTAAACTTTCCCACCCCCGCCCGCGGCCCCACCCTCACTCACCAAGTAGCGGGGCTGCCAGTCGTTAGCATCGTCGACCTCCTGGAACTCCTGCTCTAGCGTGGCGATGACGGACATAATGGCGGCGGTAGCCAGGAGGGTGGAGGAGAGCCGCTGGCAAACGGCAACTTCATCACCTACCTCCCGCTGCTGACAGGGCGAGGACAGCGAGCCCGCCCCCTCCGCCGCTCGCGTTACCTTCAACCAGCTTCCTCACCGCGCACGCACTCAGCGGGGCTCCTCTGGAGCGCACGCATGCGCGTGGCCCACCTAATGGATTAGCGCTAAACCCCGCCCACTGCCGGAGAGGAGGGGAAGAGGGAATGCGTACCTGGGATTGGGTCATTGGTCGCTTTGTTTGGGGAAGTTCCCGGAGTGGGTGGACTTCGGGGGCTGGGGTTTTTTTTGTGTGTGTGTGTTGAGCTACGATTAAATTGTGGTTTATTGAAGTACAGCTAAGCTAAGTTCAAACTACGAAACGGAGTATATACCATTCGCATTAAAATGACCAGAGAGTGTGAATTATGAGTAATTTGGTTATTTGGGGATGAATTGAATTGTGTGAAGGCAAATATAGTGGCTTGTAAATGTTGATTTATGGCTTAAAACAGGGGTTCCCAACCTGGGGTGCTCGCACCCCCTGGGGGTGCGAGACGATATTCCAGGGGGTGCGAGAAAAGTCCAAGTAAATAATAGGATATTGGCTATATGTTGGCATTTTTACTTATTATTTATTTCAGGGGGTGCGAGGTTCGAGTGAAATTTCTTTAGGGGTGCGGGGCGAAAAAAAGGTTGGGAACCACTGGCTTAAAATGTTGCACGAGCCGCATGACTTATTTGGCAAACTATAAGCAACATATAGCTTAACCAATTATGTTGGATCATTATTAGGTTGGGTTTCTTTTGCTGCCTTTTCTAGACACCAATAGTCCGAACTGAATCTTTGATAATATATTTAAAACTTAAATCTGATGGTGGGTGAATAATATTTTGCTTCTGCTTTGCAAACTCTATAGTTTTACATGGTTTGCAAACTGTTTTGGGTGCCATTCAGTCACTTCTGAAGCTTGATGACATGAAACAATTTTGCCAGGCTTATCTGTCATATCTGTATTCATATTTGTTCATATTTGTTTCCTTAACTGTCTTTTTTGACTCCCTTTCATTTTTCTAAATACCAAGGTCTTGTGCACTGACGTTTTCCTTGGCATTACGTGTCCAAAATACTTAAATGTTAGCTTCCTCAATAGTGCTTCTAGTAAGTAGTCTGGTTTTACTTCGTGTAAGACTGCACCGTTTGTTCTCGAATCCTAGCATTTTTCCAGCAATTTCTCCAGCACCACATTCAAAGGCATATTTTCTTCTGCCTTTCTGAAGGGTCAGCTTTCACAGGCATGTTAAATGAGAAAACCATAACCTTGGTTGTCATTGTAATGCCTCTTTCAGGTCTCCCAAAATGCCAATGTTTAGTCATATTTCCCCTCTGACGACATCCAATTTTTGTGGATTCAAAGTTGACATTCCGTGTACCAATCATATATTCATGTAATGTCAAGGTTTTTTTTTTTGTCCCCCAGGCATATCCATAGCTGGACATCGTTTCAGTTTCAATTCAGCCACATAATAAAAATCAGAGCTTTTGGTATGCAATTCACTCCAGTCTTCATTCCCTATCGGCCCATATTTCACACGCTTTGTCGGCTCGACCAGAACTTCGACTTATACTAAATTTCTCTCGTGAACTTTCGGGGCTGTGTCTCCGTTTGCGGCAGTATTTCTTAACCGCAACAACTTTAAGACGCCTGGACTTCAACTCCCAAGATTCCGAGAATGGGATGAGGGAATTCTGGGGATAGAAGTCCACGCCTTCGAAGTTCTCCTTAGTCGAGCGCACGAAGGACACGCTGGCGTAAGTGCTAGTGACGAAAGCGACTCGTCGCTTTCTTTTGGCGAAAGCTCGATGCTTAACGTAATTCTGGGAGGCCAGGCGCGCCTGTTTGAGCTGCGCGAAGAGGCATTCATTTTCGCGGAGAGTGGCGGGGGTCGAAGGTTTCACTGCTTTTGCTGAGGAAAGAAACGTTTTTTTGAGCCGGCGAGGCCGCCGGGATGTTCGTGGCGCGGAGTATCGCAGCTGATCACCGCGACCTCATCCACGATGTTTCTTTTGACTTCCATGGACGGCGCATGGCGACTTGCTCTAGTGACCAGAGTGTTAAGGTGTGGGAAAGGCTCGGGGCGATACTCTGTATTCTTGTTTTTACAAACATTAATTTAGGAAGATGAGTCAGTCAACATGCTCGTTCGGGCCAGTCGCAGTTTTCCTATAGGGTCCTTTCGCCCCAACTGCGTTTGGTAGAAAATGCAATTTATGTGAGTAGGATAAGGCATTCCTTATGTTGAGCAACACGAGTCAGGTCAGCATTTTAATAAGCAGAAGAGAGACCACTTTGGCTGGGTTTGCACAACATGCTTAACTGGTGGCATTTAGGTTTGGTACGTTGCACGACGCCAACCTTTACCGTTTTAATTGGCAGTGGTTTAGTAGGTTTGAAGCTTCTCAACTGTTAAGCAAACCACAGCTTAGCATAATGTAATCACCTACTATTGCACTGAAGGCAAGGGAACTATTATTAAGAATTGCACATTGACATTTTATCCCCTTGCACTAACCACACTCTCCCTTGCAGTTCCCATGTATTTATAATCATTGGCATTTGAAATTGTAGTGCATTTTTATTTTAAAGTCTGTTTTTGCAAATTCAGGTGGAATGGTAAACCTCAAATCTTACATAGAAATCAGAAGTTGGGTAGTCTTATTCTTTCCTTAATGTAATATGTTACAGTAATAAACCCTAATGATATCCTTTATGTTCTTAGTTCATAGAGATTTTTGAGGTAACAAAGCAAAGGTAAGTCACAAAATGTTTCTGTGACAGAAGCCCAAATTCATTTTTGTAATTAGAGAGGTTTAAATAGCCATAAGTTTTGCTGTATTAAATAGTTGAATTATTATGAAGCCGAATATGGTTAGATATTGTTTTGATTTACTTCTTAGTCACAAGATTGTTTGCTTAGAAGGAAAAACTTAAGAACTTGGTTATGTTTTTTTTGTTATTATTTTTTTGCTATTAAGAATATGTGCAGCTTCTTATTTGTCTTATATGTGACCTGGAATCTAGTTGGAGAGTTTAAGAAGTCTCTTTCTGATAAAATTTTCTACAAGAACTGTTATGAAGAATGTCTTCATTTTAAATGAAACATGTTTGCCTTACTAGGTTTGGGACAAAGGTGAAAATGGAGAATGGCATTGTACTGCCAGTTGGAAGGTAAGAGTTTGAATCTAAAATAATTTGGTGTTATATAGAATATTATTTGACATATAAAACCTTAACAAAAGGAAACAGTGAGTTCTAAAATCATGTGATGCCTACCTAAAGATAATTTTCTTTGTTCTCAGTGGGACTAGGACTGCTAGATCTGATTTGCAAAAATCTGAAGTGTCTGACACTTCAGAAGGAAACAAACATACAGAAACTCTTAACTCTTCACTGTCATCTCATGCATCCAAGTTTTTGAAACTGCAATACTCACATAGAACTCATGTCTTTCTAAATGTGTTTAGGATTGTAGTTTTTTGGGATAATGTTAAACACAGATGTAAAATTTTTGGACTTACTAATTTATCATATGGCGTCTACAGAAGTCATTCAATTGCTGATATGGAAATATAGCTTAAATAAAGCATCAGCAAATATCTACAGGGATACCTCTACTTATAACTATAATTGAGCCCAACATTTCTGTTGTGAGACATTTCTTAAGTGAGTTTTGCCACAGTTGTTAAGTGAATCATTGCAGTTGTTAGTAACATGGTTAAGTGAAGCTGGCTTCCCCATTGACTTTGCTTCCAGGGGGACATAAAAGGTGATGGTATGACCCTAGGACTCTGTCATAAATATGAATCAGTTGCCAAGCTTCTGAATTTTTATCATGGGGATGCTGTAACTGTTGTAAATTTGAAAAATGGTCATAAGTCATTTTTTCCAATGCTTTTGTAACTTTGAACAGTCACAAAATGAACTGTTGTAAGTCGAGGACTACATATATAAGATATGTGAACAATATAGGAGATAAAATATTATATTAAGATAAAACCATAATAAAATCACCATAATATGGAGCCATAGGATTGCAATGGGACAGATGTTAAAATTCAATATCTAAGAAAGATATCTGACTGCTTCTGGTGTGGGTGTGATGAGATCATCCCAAGTGCCTTGAAATTTCCTGAGGAGAATTATATGTGTTCCAGTTTTTTCTGGTGAACCACAGTTACATTGTGGGCTCTCAGCCATTCCCCACTTAAACAGTTTTGCCTTTGTTCTGGCATGTCCTATCCTGATTCTATTCAGGTGACACTATATTTTGGGAGACAACTGCATTCCTGAAAATGGTTTTGTTGGATCTGGATAATCTGTTTGGCTGCGGTCATTGAAAATTGCCCATCTTAATTTTGGGACTAGTGGGTACAAACAGAATTTTGAGAATATGTTTTAGGAGCTTTTACATAATAGCTGCCATTATTAGAGCTTGCATTTTCATAATATTGCCTGCATGGTCATTTACCAATAGGGCATATGGTCATTTACCAATAGGGCAATTGGTATTCCTTGCTTTCACTCTAGTGCTGTAGATACTACAGCAGGCAAGGTAAGGGGCCTGCCTTGTGGGTTGTGTGTAGGTTTGCTAGTGTCCACAGGCATTGTATTACTTATTCCCGCTAAAGATTGTTTTATTTTAAATGCTGGGCCAACCTCCCATGTTTCACTTCACCAAAGTCACGGTGCTGAATTTCTACCTTGAAACCTTATATTTTCTTAGATTTGCCATACAAGATCACATTTCTCATATTTTGAACAGAAGCTTCCATTGATTTGGCTGATAGAAAATTGGCCATTGCTAGAATTTCTAGTTCCATCAAGATTCTACCCTTGCTTCCTTGCATACATAAACAACTAAGTATTCAGATATTAGTAGATCTCTTGTATGCCGCAGCTTAGGGAAGGCAAAAGCCTTTACCATTAGAGCCATGTTCTTCCCTAATACAACTTCCTTCTGTCTCCTCTAATGTCTTTTAATAAAATGTGTAGCCTATTTTTCATTGGTTATGTATAGCCTAGATCAGGGGTATCAAACTGGCGGCCTGTGGGCCAGATGTGTCATGCGCAAACCACACCTACCCCAGGTCCGCAAAGGGGAAAAACGTCACGTGATGGCAATGTAACACAGTGAGTTTGTCACCTGTGGCCTAGATGCATAGTCTATTATTGCTGTCTTTTTTTCTTTTTTGCTCATCACTTTGCTTAACTATTGCTATAAAGGTTCTAAAGTTATGGTTCCAATTTTTCCTTCTGCAGTTATGCTTATTTGTAACAGAGGAATAGTGGTTAGTAAATTAGCATGGTTAGATCAAAGCACTAACTAACTCACTGTACATTTTAATTTATCTTCATTCTGCAGACACATAGTGGATCTGTGTGGCGTGTGACATGGGCTCATCCGGAATTTGGACAGGTCTTGGCTTCTTGCTCTTTTGACAGAACAGCTGCTGTTTGGGAAGAAATAGTAGGAGAATCAAATGATAAACTTCGGGGACAAAGTCACTGGGTAAGTTTTGAAAAATAGATATTTTGGAACGTTTAGAATATATGATATTCTTGATGCCAGTGAAATTTAGCAAATAAAATATTCAGATTAACAGATGTATTTTATATTTGTAATTTTCTTTCATATTTCTCTCTGCAAAATCCCATTATGAGTCTATGATCTATATATCTGTTTCATTTATGGAAGAATTGAAGCCAAAATCCTAGCAGAATGTTGTTTTTACACAGTTGGTTGTTACTTAACAACCATTTGTTCAGCAATCATTCACAGTGATGCTGAATGAATTGAGTTTATGACCAGTTCTCAAAGTTATGGCTGTAGCAGTGCTCCTGCATTTAATGTAGTAAAATTTTTATTCACATTTATGACAGCAGCATGCAGTCCATATCTCCCCCATCTGCCTATCTCCCTCATCTCTGTCCTTTTGGCATTCCTTATTCCACCGCTTCCAGTTGGTCTGCTGCTGGTGGTATGGGATCCAGTTTGTGTGCCAAAGGGAATTGTCTGCTGGCTTCCCGATTAACTTCTAAAAATGGATCAGAATTTTATTTTTTAAGAGATCCCTTGATATTATTCATGTTCGTTTCTAGCACTCCGGATTTTTTCCCCTCTTCTGGGAATAATATAGTTCCATTAATCATTTTAAAGTATGAAGCAATCTTATTTTTTGTAACTTTGTAGTTTTAAAGATTTCTAATACAAAATCCCCGTTTTTAAATACTACGTATGTGCAATTATAACCATACTTCTAATAATCTATTAATAATTTTCTTCCTTCTTACAACGGTTGTATTTTTAGGTAAAGAGGACTACTTTGGTTGATAGTAGGACATCAGTTACAGATGTCAAATTTGCTCCCAAACATATGGGTCTCATGTTAGCAACATGTTCAGCAGATGGAGTTGTTAGAATATATGAAGCTCCAGATGTTATGAATCTTAGTCAGTGGTCACTTCAGCATGAAATTTCATGTAAATTAAGCTGCAGTTGTATTTCTTGGAATCCTTCAAGGTAAGATTAATTCTTTAAAAATGAACTACTGAATCATGAAAAAAACTCTTAATGTGAAACTATTTGTTTGTTTGTCAAACATGTACAAGATAGCAGGTATAGGTATAAACAACATAAACAAAGGAAGCAAGTACAGATAAATGGGGACAGTAAGACAGGGATGGTAGGCACACTGGTGCACTTATGCATGCCCCCTTTACGGACCTCTTAGGAATGGGGTGAGGTCCATAGTAGACAGTTTGAGGTTGAAGCTGTGAGGGTTTGAGGCTGAAACAATGGAGTTGGGTAGAACATTCCAGGCATTGACCATTCTGTTCTGAAGTAGTATTTTCTGCAATTGAATTGAAAACAGTTTACCATGAGTTTGTATCAATTGTTTGCCCATCTATTATTGTGGTTGAAGCTGAAGAAGTCATTGAAACGCTGTAGCCGACCATTTTATGTCAATTTAACTAACATGCATCTTTTTTCTGCAAATGGCATATAAAATTACAGTTTCTAGTATTGAAATGTTAGAACTGGAAGAAAATTTGGATTTATAATTGAAGAATCAGTCAGCAGAGATGTAAAGACTTTGTCTGAGGCTCTGCAAAGTTAGTTTTAATCAAAAGTATCTCAGAATGTACTACCGTACTAAGAAAAAAACCAGGAATTTCATTCCTGTATGTGAATTTAAGCTATGAATGAGACAAAGAGAATTTTGGAATTATTATCCATAGTTGTTTTAAAGTAATTCTTTTGTAGTTCTAATTGTTAAAAATGTTATCTAAGAATATTTCATTTTTAATTATAGTTCTCGTGCCCATGCTCCTATGATAGCTGTAGGAAGTGATGATGGTAGTCCTAATATACTGGCTAAAGTACAAATATATGAATACAATGAAAATACCAGGTGAGAGAAAAAACAACAACTATTATACCGTAGCTAAATGTGTGGTGATATTGCTGAAACATTGAGATATGAATAAAAATTACTAAAATGGCATTTTGGAAATGAAATATATTAAATGGTTCTTGATATGTTTTTGGTTTTACAGTATAGCTATAGTGAGAATCCAAATAAAAACGTTCTATGAATACAATTATATGAGTGCTCATTCATTCCATTCCATTCCTATAGTCGCCCATGTCAGTCAATGACTCTGGGCAGCTTACAATTCAAAAAAAAATATAAAATACTAAAAATATTTTAAAGCCAGAAAAACAATAGAAACATCCAAAATAAATATACATGGCAGTGAAGATGCTTGGCTAGTTAACCGTACAGCCAAGAAATGCCCTTCATAAATAGTGGTCCTCCATCATAATTCCCAAAATTAATTAAAATTTGCTCATTATTCTATTGAAACTAGTTGGAATCTGCTAAAAAAAACTCAAATCTGGCATAAAGTCTTAAGTAGAATTAAAAATTAAGCTTACATGAAAGAATTTGGTTAATGGTTTTTTTTTTCAAAAGGAAACTGGACTGTAACGTATGTTATATAAGAGAATAAATACTGTACTCTGTTTATATGTTACTCAGGAAGTATGCAAAAGCAGAAACTCTTATGACAGTCACAGATCCTGTGCATGACATTGCCTTTGCTCCAAACCTTGGAAGATCATTCCATATATTAGCAGTAGCTACCAAAGATGTACGAATATTCACATTAAAACCCCTAAGGTAAGTTTTGCAAACAAGTCCTTTAATATAAAACATTTGTGCATAACTTGGTTCTCAAGGATGAGATAACTTAGTCTACTGTTAATAATTTTATTTATCAATTAGTTAATTGCTAAATAATATTAATAATTTTGTTGCACATAAAGGGAAAATTAAGTTCTATTCAGTGTTTAACTCTGATTTTTTCAAATGATTTTTTTATTAATATATTAAAATGAAACAATATACCGTATTTCCCCATGTATAAGCACTCCCTTTGTATAAGCCACCCCCAATTTTTGGACTGTGAAGTTTTGAAAAAAATATTTTATTAGAGAAACAAGTTATGAAGAAAGAAAATTTACAAAGAAACAAAATTCGACGTCTAGATCTACAACTTCGGTCATGGCGAAGCGGTGCGGCGGCGCTAGCAATCTACGCATCGGAGCGAGGTAGGAGCGAAGCATTCAGGCCGATGCCTAGCGTATGCATTTCTATCGCGTGCTCGCACTCGTAATCGTATCATCACGTACAATTTTTACAAAAAAGTATAGCATACTGCTGGAAAACCAGTTTATTCCTACTTTATTATTTTATGCATTTTTCACGTATAAAAAGTGTACCTGCTTTGTATATGCCACCCCCCTACTTTTTGGGCTTGAAAATTTTGGAAAAAAGGGGTGGCTTATACATGGGGAAATACGGTAATTTTTGAAAGTAGCATGTATCAAGTAGACTAAAGTACAATTTAGCTGTGTACTTTTTTTAATAGAAAAGAGCTGAGTACTTCCTCTGGATTGACCAAATTTGAAGTTCAGTTAGCGGCGCAGTTTGATCATCACAATTCTCAAGTCTGGCGTGTAAGCTGGAATATAACTGGCACAGTACTTGCATCTTCAGGTGATGATGGATGTGTAAGGCTTTGGAAGGGTAAGCATCTTTCCCTCCTTCCTTCCTTTCTTCCTTCCTTCCTTCCTTCCTTCCTTCCTTCCTTCCTTCCTTCCTTCCTTCCTTCCTTCCTTCCCTCCCTCCCTCCTTCCTTCCTTCCTTCCTTCCTTCCTTCCTTCCTTCCTTCCTTCCTTCCTTCCTTCCTTCCTTCCTTCCTTCCTTCCTTCCTTCCTTCCTTCCACACTCATTTCATAGAGATGACACTGAAGCATACAGTAAAACCATAAAATAAAATATTTAAACACACTACAATTAAAACACTGATTATTTTAAAAAGGCTAAGTAAGAGCACTGGATACGCCAAACATACCTCAGCAGATCATCATTCCCTTGAGACTACCAGGCCTGTTGATATAGCCAATTTTTGAGAGATTTCTGGAAGGATGGCAGAGAAAGGTCCATTCTCATTTCAGGCGGGGGAGGGGGGAGATAATGTTAAGTAGAACAGGTTCCATGGCAGAAATGCCATCTTCTGTATCCTGCTAGATATAACTCCTTAGCAGACGGAATCCACGACATGTTTCTTCTGCTGTGATGGGATGTGCTGATGTAATTGGGAAGAGGTAGCTCCTCAACCTAGTCCATGCCATGAAGGTCAAAATCAGCACCTTGAATTGTAACCAGAAGCTAATTGACAACCATTGCAGCTCAGGGAACAGAGAGGCAATATGTACCATTCATAACTGCCTATGCTGCCACATTCTGCAGTGTGTTCCCTGGTGAAGATGCTGGTGATTACCTATAAAGCCCTACATGGCTTGGGACCAGGGTACCTGAGGGATTACTTTTTTTTTCCAGAGTTTCTACCCGTAACAAGATCAAATAGGGTGGGCATGCTGCAGATCCCTTTAACCAAAGAATTTTGTCTGACAGGGACTAGAAGACTAGCTTTTTCTGCAGTAGCCTCTGCTCTGTGGAATATTTTTGCTTTGGAGGTTAGAAATAATGGAATTGGATAATATAGTAAGGCAACCTAAGGCATTTATTAATGAGTTGTTGTCCATCCAAAGATAAATAAGATGTGAAAGGCGATGACCATGGAGAAATTGCCAAAAAATTATTAAGATAACAAAATGTGCAAAATCATGCTTTGGGGATGAAGGAATTCAGACTGATTCCCCCACAACTTTCTGCGATGTAAAGGAAGGAAGGAAGGAAATCAGTCAGACTTGCAAGATTCTGTTAGCAATAATGCTGTATCTTTGGGAGCAGGAACAGTGAATTTACTGATTTAAAAAAATACTGGCAGGCCAATTGTGTGGGCCTGGTTGCAATGATGGCCAGGTCATGCTAAGACCAATGATGGCAAAAGCATCCCTTTTCCAACAGCAGTAATGCTTGTTCAATGCCTTGAACTTCTATTTATTGGTTTTGGTATACGAACATTTTCTTAAATTTCATTTTAATTTTAAGAGTTATCTAATTGATAACTCAATTGGTAAATTGATAAATTTAGTAATTATTGGGCTGAGATTTTTTTCCATGGCAAATTTAATTCTTTCATTTCTACTCTATTGGATAATTACAATCTGAATATTTTACATAGCAGTATTCAACTCCCAACATTTCCCAGATAGCTTGTATATTAACTGTAACTATGTAAGTAGAACTTTTTGGTAAAAATTCAAATGGGATTTGTATATTTCCATTTAGCTAATTATATGGATAACTGGAAGTGCACTGGAATACTGAAAGGCAATGGAAGTCCAGTCAATGCAAGTTCCACACAGCAAGGAGTTTTTAATGCTCCTGCTGGCACAGCAACTTCAACTCTCCAGAATTCAGTCAATGGAACATCTGTTGGCAGGTAGGTTTCTTTTTATGAGAGCTTTACCTTCTTAGTTTTTAATTCTCAAAATATCTGACTTGATCATCACTAAAAAATTGACCATGTCTATCATTTGTATATGTATTCTTGTTTAATTACAAAAATCACTTCAATTGTTTAATTATGCTTGTTCTATTAGTACTGCACCAGAGCTATTTTAATACACATAATGGACAAAATATGAACAAGCTTGCTTTCATTTATCATTCATCTTCTGTTTCAAATGTTGATATGCAGCAATCTGGAATAGGTGGGATAGGAAGCACTATTCACTCTATTTTTTACTGTTTAAAATAATTATCTCATTTTCCTATAATTGACCACTAATTATCTTGCTATCTTTCAACCAAAATCCATATTAGACATCTTGAAGGGAGAGAAATGAAATTTGCCAGGCTTTTAATACCTAGCTTCAAATCTATGGTCCAGCTGCATTCCGGGCCATGAGGCTTGAAATGAAATGTCAGGGCTGTAGAAAGTGATGAAAAATGATCAAGCAATTCAAACAGGTACTGTACAAGGAAAGGAGGTCTAGGATTATTTAGCTTGAAAAAAGGCAACTTAGAAAAAAGGGATAGGATCAAGGTGGGTTTTAAAATTATATAAGATGCAGAGGAAATGGGCAGAGAGAGATGTTTCTGTTCCTCCTAAAGAATTAAGACGGGTTATTCAGTAACACTGGCTAGATAACTGAAAGGCGATTTAGTGCAGATGGAAGAATTAATTCTTCACACAACATATAATTAAATGTGGAATTCATTAGATGATGTAATAGCCAGTAGCTTGGGTGGTTTCAAGGGACCATTGAATAAATTTGGAGGAGAAGGTTTATCAAAGCTAATTGATCTTGAAGACTCTACAATATCTCAGGTGGGTAACATGTCTCTTCACTTGCAGGAGTGGCTTGATCCTTTGACTTCAAAGTTTCCATATTCCTACATCTTGAAATGTTTGGGAATACGATCTGTCTTCAGCTCTATTCTTTACCTGAGAATCAATTTGTTTAAATACTTTCAATACATAAATTGTCATTGGCTTACTAACTTTTTAGGACTGCCATTGGAATGGGATATAGCTATAATAGCTACATTGATAGTTACAGTACAAATAACGTGATAGATTCATTGCAATTTTTAGACAAATACAAGGAGGAGATATTTTATAAAATCAAAGTCTTGTTAAATATAGCATATGTCTTTGTATGAAGCCAAGGGACTGGGCAGTTTTCTATGTCATTCAGAAAATATAGCTGCATGTGTTTAGATAAATACATCCTTATTTCATAATTTTTTGTTCTAATATATATAATTTTCCTTATATTCGCTTTCTCAACTGGATTATGGAAAAAGACAGGTGACAAACACAAGATATAAAAAACAATTGGATTCTTTGCAGTATATTATGTCACAATGATGGCGATTGATCAAACATAAGGAAAGAGAAAAATTACCTAACAACTGCTTATGAGCCTGAAGAAGTTCTAGGGCTGCAGTTATTCAGCATAGCTAGCAAATATATTTTGTATATATTTCTATTAGAAAAATAAGAAAATAAGAAAAAATAAAAACTTAGTAATGGAACAAGCTCTTAAACATTTTCATCTTTTGCCCTTGGGCTTATTAAACTTACCAGCCTTATTACCAGTTTAAATTAAGCAAGATACTTGCTTATATTTCCCCTGAAGATTGTGCAAAGGTCTCATTTCATATCATGATTTCAGTTCAGGAATAAGATTATGAAAAAAAATTATCCGAAAATAATCTTATTTTTTGATAGCAGTTTGAAAGTAGAACAAAACCAGCTACATGTAATTTATTTCCTAAAGATTTTATGAGGACAAGAAATGTAAATTCTAGCTTTTAGAAACAAGTTGATGGGTGCTTTATTGGTTTTATGGCACAGGTTTTGGTACTTGGTTAATCAGTTCAAGTAACACTACTAACGTGAGAAGATCAAAGTAATTATTTTATACTTAACATAAAAGTGATGTTTGAAAAGTGATTGGAGAATTAATCAACCTACCAACTACTACTTTACAGTATTCTTATTGTGCTTATAACCACTTGTGTCTAAAATTGTTATGCATTTTCCTTCTCCATTTGTATTATATCCTTTTTAACAGAAAGCACAGCTGATACCAAGCTAACTGGAGTAACTTTGCTGTTTTACTGCTTGTTGCATGCACACAGGAATGGAAAGCGATATTTTCCCCCTCCCCATCGGCATCTGACCTCTTCCAAAGACACCAGCAATCTGTCTACTACTAAATGCAAATCAAATCACTTCTTTAAAAAATGCTACTTATGTACTTTACTAGCCAGCACAGTATGATCTTGTTGAGTCTGTAACAAAAAAAAAGTAACAGGATTCTCTTATGGATTCCATTTCTTCCCCTCAAAAGACATGTTGTGAGAGAAAGGCGGAATTCACTAATGTAAAGAGGATTATTGTCCTTGCATTCTAAGCTTGTTAGGAGATAAATCCTTAATGTAAAACAATTGGAGTAACTGTTTTTCATTAAAATTGTTTTGAATATTTTAACTTTGTTTGGCTATTTGAAGTGTTCACATAGATTCTTAATTAGTTTTGCTAATGGATTGTACTATACAATTAGTTATAAACAATGTGGGCACATTGTAATTTGACAACTGGAGCTGATATCAAATTATTTTGATATTTCAGAACTACTTCAGATAAAAATCACAAAACTTAGTAACTAGTAATTATTAGTAACATTTTTGTTGTCTTGATAAGAATGATCTGAACATACATGATAATTGCATGTTATAGTAGCATGAATCCATGCAATAATTAGTAAGATTTTATCTTATTGGTTTTGTGATGGAAATCCAGTCCAAATGAATGTTTGTTCTATGATAGAATTAATTTGGTATGGGAATTATCATCTTGTGACCCCAACCAGTTCCTGCATTGCCAAGTATTTACACCTTGTTCTGTGCAGTGCAGTTGTTGCCTTGAAATAAACCGACCTGGTGTCTGAAGGCAAACATTCAATTAATGCCTTGTTTTATATAGTGGCATGTCAGTGTGGCTTTAAATATGTCTTGTCTCAAAATTTACTAACTTTTCTGTTCTGTAAATTTATGTACATTTCCAAAGATTGTAAAGATTACAAAGTTTTCTTCTATTACGGGTAAGTCATAAGAAGTGGTATGGAATGATCTTTTAAGCCATTAATTCATAAGTTTTTGATTATCTTGTGTTTTTTCCAGAGAGATGTATATAAGCACACAGACTTATTGCAGTGAAAAAAAACAACTCTGTATATTGTGAAAATCTAACATTGTAAAACTATGTTTTTATCTTTAAGTTTGATGTATTCATCTGAGTAGAGTTGACATAAATTGGATGCAAACAAGCAGACCAGTCGATATCTAATTTGGGTCTGTTTTTCTGTAATTGCATTAAAACAGCATGATTTGTAGAAATAAATGAGAAGGCATGCAATAGTTCAGAATCAATTAACTTACATGTAGTATATTCATTTTACGATGAATATAAGGCATATTTTCTATTATCTCCTATGATAATTTTCCTTCAGAATAGTTTCTAGACTTTAAAAACTGATAATAATTTGAGCTGAAAAGTTGATTTTGTTTCTTTCATTTTGTCCCAGCATGAGTCTTTCCTCTCTGGTTCTTGTATTGACCACTATTCTTTCTGTTTTTCCCTTCTGTGTGGTGTTCCTGTCTGAATTGTTTTCAGGTATTTTTTCCCCCCTCTGGATTCCCCATGGGCTGGATCAAGATGGTCCAGTTATGCCCA
Source organism: Pseudonaja textilis (assembly GCF_049901715.1). Taxonomy (NCBI): domain Eukaryota; kingdom Metazoa; phylum Chordata; class Lepidosauria; order Squamata; family Elapidae; genus Pseudonaja; species Pseudonaja textilis. The sequence goes on along the minus strand of NC_141992.1, from coordinate 149,482,201 downwards.
GCTCTTACCACCACCACCACCTCCTCCTCCTCTTCCTCCTCTGATAGAGCACCCTTGTGATGCTGACACTGCCAATATCCAGTATACTCACCCTCGCAGACGATATATTTCTCAACCTCTTAAGTTCTTACGTGAACATGAGGGGGTTTGATGCATATTTAAAGTGGTATTAAAGCCTAACTCACATGCTTTAAAAAATCTACTTTGGGGGGCTGTTCATTTTTTTTACATTTTTTTCCAACCATAATTCAGAATGGGTTTTTAAAGGCATGATCTGTAATGCAAACTATGGTGTTTCAAATTTACTATGTTTAGTTCTGTAGATAATAAAAACTAGTTCTCTGTTAACTCTCAACACTCTAATGCAGCATTCAGGATAAATTATGTGAAACAGTATTTTATCATTGAAAAATATTCAAATTGTCATAATCTGTTAGTAATTCACTTTGTAATATTTGGGAATAATTTCTTAAATACAGATTGGAAAAAAACCTGCCCTATACTTTAAAAGTAAATTAAAAAACTTTTCATATTTTTAGCATAAGAATCTTTTAGGTCATTAAATTCCTTAGCTTTTTTCTATCTAGCAATTTCCTGAAAGAGTCTTCAGAAATAAAGTACACAACCTTACAACAAAATAAGAATATTTGTTGTTTGTGTAAATGTTCTCATTGTATAGTGATGTCCACTACAGCTATATGAAAATAAGCCAATAAAGCATTGAGAAAATATGTAGTCTGCTTCATTTACTTCAAAAAGTATAAGTAAAAATTTGGGAAATGGTGGTGTACCTTACTAAATTTTTTGTTTATTTTTATTTATTTGTCTTTCTTAAGGGCCAGTGATGTAGAAAGCTTTGATGTTGAGAGGGGTGACAGGTGAGAGTAATGGGACTGCTATATTAGACAGGAAAAATCTAGATCGGATGTCAAATGTCACGGCAGCATCATATTATGTATCCGGACATTTTTTCCCCTTTGTTAAACCAGGCGTGGGCATGGCCAGCGCGTGATGCACCCGGCTCTTGGGCTGGGAGCTTGACAGCCCTGATCTAGATAATTGGTAAATAGCAAAGATATATAAAAGCCTTTCTTTGCTGTGATATAGTAATTGTTCAGATACTTACATTCCTGAGAGAAATATATGTGGCGTCTCTATATTTCAAATGAAGTGGTATTTTTAAGTCCGACTGGGACATCTAGTAAACCATAATGGAACTTGTTTTGCTTTGATTCAATGTATAGTATGAATCCTACCAGTGTCCCCTACTATACTATACAATGAATCAAACATTACATCGAAAAGGCAACTTGGTCTTTCCTTTGAAAACATTTCACTTTTCTTCCAAAAAGTTTCTTCAGTTCCATTTTTTCAGAAGTTTTTTTTCCTGAATGAGAAGTGAAATGCTTTCAAAGGAAAAAAAAAAACCAAGGAAAAGTACAGTTGTCTGTACTTCTGGAGAAAGCATCTTTGGGACAAGCATGACCTGGATGATTGAGAATCTCCATAGATCTCCCGCCAGTGTATATACTTGGGAGGAAAAATCCAAAGAATAATATTCCCAGAAGCTGAGAAACACAAGTGTGCCGCGCTGTTTTCTTTATAAGGTAAGCTGAAAGAGGAATTCTCAACAGCTCAGGAACTGGGACCTCATTACATTACTGGAAGCCTGTAGAAGGGTGCTACAGAAGGGAAAGCAGTATGTAGCACTGGCATTTATTTTTCCCGCTTCACAGTGCTTTCACAGCCCTCTAAGCCAGGGATCTCCAACCTTGGGCCCTTGAAGCCTGGCAGACTTCGAAGTCGAAGTCCGCCAGGCTTCAAGGGCCCAAGGTTGGAGACCCTGCTCTAAGCGGTTTACAGAGCCAGCTTATTGCTCTCAACAATGTGGGTCCTCATTTTACGGACCTCGGAAGGGTGGAAGGCTGAGTCAACCTTGAGCCTGGTGAGACTCCACTTAATGCGAGGCTCCTGCAGAGTAATAAAGTACTTTATTTGAAGCCTTTCGCATCTTGCCCTAGATTAGTATCAAAACCAATTAGCGAGTCCATTAACAGTACTTCTGTCGCATGGTAAGTAGCGTTAAGGCCGATTCCATGCAACGCATAACTTCCATTATCTCCACGGTTCCCGTGAATCGGGATTAAGGCGCAGGATGCCTTCGTAATTTGAACAAAACAGCCACCACTTCCTCGGGATTGAATTTTATTTAATCTCCCAGGCCATTTGAAAGCAAGCGCGTCACTTCCTCTCGCCCAATCCAAAGGCCGCAGCCCTTCTGGGTGATGTCACAATCCAATCGCGTGCGCGTCTCTGCGCTTCTAATCTCCGCCTTTTTTTTCTTGAACGGGTTTGCTGAGGCGCCCGAAAGAGAAGGTGCGCGTGCGCATCGTCTCGCGAAGAAACGGGGGCGGGGGCGGGGGCGGGGGAAAAGAGGGACGGGGGTGGGGTGGAGAGAGTTTTTTTTCCTTTTCTTGAGTTCGGGGTGGGTGGGATTTGAGGACTTCCGAGACGCCTTGGAGCGGTTTCTCACGTGCCTCGAGGCGCTCGCGCGCCCTGCTTGGTTGTTGCGCTTCGCCTGCGATTAGGTGAGAGCTTTGTTTTCTGCGCTTGCCGAAGGCGGCTAAATGCGATAGCGGAGGGGGGAGGGGGGCAGCGAAGAAGAAGTTAAGTCAGTTCCCGCTCTTCGTCGCGAGGCGCTCGGAACTTCTTAGCGCCCCCCCCCCCATTTTTTTTTCCTACTCCCGCTGCGTTGGTGCCGTCGGTTCGAGGAGCCAGTTTCGCGTGCGAGCGACGGGCTGAGGTAGCGGGACGCGAATCCGGACCCTCGCTCCATTTGATAGGGACGCGCTCTTGGCCAGGAGACGGAGATGAAATTGCGGTTCTCGTCCGAATGTTTTCGGCCGACGGGCTTTTGAACACCTAGGCGCATCCCAGGTGTTAGTTGGTTGGGTGCCCTTCCCTTACCTGAAGGGAGCCAGTGCCGAACAAAATTGGGTAAACTTTCGCTAGCGCTGATCCCCGCACTCTACCGAAGGACCCAAACTGTTGTTTTCCGGATGTGTTGGGCTATGAGCCTATGAGAAATAGAGTTAAGATCTATCGCATCTGGTGGGCACCAGGTGGAGGGAAGGCTTATCCTTCTAAGGCTTAGAATGTCTTTAACCACTTGCAGTCAAAGTGATGCCTACCGGGGCAGAAGAACCTAAATTGTCAAGATTAAAATTAGAATAAGTTATGATACAATCCGATTAATGTGAATAACTGGGTGTTCCTCCTGCATCTCCTTGTCTGCTCCAGATAGAGTTTTTCTACAAAGCTGAGTACAAATAACTCATTAAACAAAGGAGTTTTTATGGCAGGCATATGAAGACATTGATCACAAAGGCTTTTAAGGAGCTTTTCTCCTTATTTCTTCATGTGCCTGCCATAAAAGAGATCCTTGTTTAATGAATTATTAGAAGTCTAACAGAAAGACTAGTTGGTTTTACAGAAATGTGAGACACAGGTGACTTACAACCACAAATGAGCCCAGAATTTAAGTTGCTAAGTGAGAAATTTGCTAATTGAGTTTTGTCCCATTTTATGACTTTTCTTGTCATATTTGTTAACTAAAGCCATTAAATTAGTTATTAATGCAGCTATTCAATTAATAACACGGTTGTTAAGTGAATCTGGTTTCCCCATTGACAGAAGGTTGCAAAAGGGATCACATGACACACGGCATTGCAGCCATCATAAATGTGAGTAAGTTGTGAAATCACAGAATATAAATCGTGACCGTGGGAATGCTGCAGTGGTCATAAGTGTGAAAAATGGTCATGTCACTTTTCCGTGTTGTAACTTCAAACGGACACTAAATGAACTGTTCTAAGTCGAGGACTACCTGTATTATGCAATTAAAATTGTTGAAAATTTTAGCTGAATGTTTTATTGGTAGAAGACAAGTGTGTAGAGTTTAGTTTGTTCCCTTGGTTTTGGACCACAATTCCGTTGTGTTTGGAGGTGTTGGCTGGGTCCGGTGGCAATTGAAGTCTAAATGTTAGGGAGGCAATAAGTTGTTTAACAGGATATAAAATGCACAGTATGAATGTCACACTCAGGTTTTTTCTGTACCCAAGTCATTGATGATAATTTCACTATAGCATTTGTACAAGCTAGGATTCGTTTAAAAATCTTAATAAAAACACATTTCCCCCTTCATTTTTAGTATCTTTCAGATGCTGAACTCTCTGAAACAAAACATAATAAACATTTTAGCATTAAAAGCTAAAATTAAATCAATGCATGTGGTGATTAAACAGACTGATAATGTTGTAGGAAAGAATTCACCATGTTTTTTTATAGTGTAACAATTAAACAAGGCTACCTTTTTGGTAAAGTATTTAATACCAGTAAATTGTAATTGTAATTTTCAGAATTATACTTGATTATTGAGCTACTTTAGTTTTATGAAAGATAACTTTTATGTATTCAACATTTAGGAGTACGGTTATATAGTACAGTAGAAAACTAATACATAGCAATGTTAGAATTATAAATTTAAAATTTCTAAAATTATCCATTTCCTTGTTGCTTATGTTTGTATTAAAACTTTCAGATACTATGAGACAAGAGTAATATGGAAGATTTCAAACCTATTGGGGATGAGATATTTCCAAGTGTTTTGATCAACTCTGTAGGTAACTATACCAACGAAACTTTAGACAACATCACACTTTCATCAAATCTTGGTCTTCCAGTTGCTGCTTCAACAGAAACCAGGCAAAAAACTGGTTCTCAAAGCAGGTAATGCACTTAATAGAATGTGACTGAAACATTTTTCATGGCTACTAATTGCTGAATCTTAAATTGTTTCCAGAATTGTTTTTTCATTTTGCAGTGTTGAACTATATTTGTACAATATGCATAGCCACTGTTAACTTGACCAGGGTTTATCTTATTAATATATTGTAGTTCTTTTCATTTGCATGACATAGCCACAAATTTGCCTACTGCATTCTAGCATAATGTGCTTTTTAAATAAGGGCCTCATTATTTATTTTGATTTGACTTTTTAGAAAAATGGTTCAAATAAAATGTTAACAGCTGCTAAATACTTAAAATATAATTCATAATAACATGCCTTAGTGATCTAGTTAAATGATGCAAGTGAACTGGTGAGAACTATTTGAAAATTCCATTGGCGCATTTGGGTCTTGCCCAATATACTTATTCAGAGTTGATTTGTCCATGGTCTGTTTAAATAACTCCATTAAGGCAGTAAATTAGATACATAGATTGAATTTTTTAAATGTAGTAAATTAAAATGGGCTGGCAAGTTTGTGTCTCTTGCTGAGTGACAAGCACAATTTCTGTGCTTGGACTGGGGAAGACTAAGAGATTTCATAGGAAGCCATACAGAGAAAGGGCTGTCATGAAAAAACAAGGAAAAGAATTAAAGTGTTTCTCTTTTTCCAGTAGGAAATTGTGAATGAAATTTGAATTGTGAATGCCATTTTGAATGAAAATTTCAGAAAAAAAAAAAACTAGATGAAAGAGCAAGAGCAGTTTGCTAGTGGATCAAAAGGTGTCAGTGGGTATCTATTTAAACAACTTGTTAGCCCATTGAGTAATATTGAATTCCTAAATTTGCACAAGCCAAACCATGAACTAATCACATATACCGGTTTGCTCAACAAAAAGTCACTAGCCTGCTATACTTTTTTCTAGTGTGTAGTACTGTCCCATATGAGTTGTGGTATGAACTAGATAATCCCTAGATTTCTTAAAATTCTGTAGTGAAGCTCTCAGACTGCATATTTTTGGATACATAAATAATTTGGTGTTCTAGTTGCTGGCATCTTTTAATACAGATACCTTGTCAAATTTGTGGCTGGAAAAAAATGAAAATTGTTTCTATCCTCCTTTATACTATAACTGTTTTTAATATAATCTTATTCTTCTTTTAAAAATCCATGTACTTTTTTTCCAAGTTGAGAACATGAAGGACAAGTAACTATTTTATTTGTTTTCATGCAGACTTTCTGATCATGCTTCTTACATTGAAAGAAAACTTTTGGCCACATTAGCATCTTCCTGTGGTGGTGAACTTGATTCAGATCCAAGAAAAAATCTTATGTCTAACTTTCACGATACTGTGTAAGATTTATATTAACCAATTGTACATTATTTGATGCAAAACTCTATAATTTTGGCATAATTAATAAGAATAGATTGTACTTCAATATTTCCTATTGTTTCCTAAAAGGACCATGTCTGTTTATGGATTAGAATTTTAGGAATAAATTAACACTATTCCTAATTCTCAAAATGCATTTGATAAGTTTCACAAAAATACCACAGATAATCCTTGACTTATGTCCATAACTGAACTCAAAATTTCCATTGTTAAATAAGTGTTATTTTGTTTTTTGTATTTTGTTCAGTGAATTTTGTCCCACTTTAAGCCCTTTTTTGCCACAGTTGTTAAGTTGATCACTGCAATTGTTAAGCTAGTAACACAGTTATTAAATGAATCTGGCTTCCTCATTGATTTTTCTTGTAAGAAAGTTGCAAAAGGTGATCACATCACCCCAGGACACTGCAACCGTCATAAACCTGAGTCAGTTGCCAGGCATCTGAATTTTGGTCATGTGACCAGGAGGATGCTGCAGTGGTCGTAAGTGTGAAAAATGATTGTCACTTTTTCAGTGCTATTGTAACATTGAAAGATTACTAAATGAATGGTTGTAAATCAAGGACTACCTATCATCAAAATTTCTTATTAAATATTCTTATTCAAATAAATAAGCTAATATTTTAATACATATTTCTAACATTTTAATGACAGTTAGTCTGATTTTGACCCCAGTATGGTCACCAAATTTATTTTTTTCTGTAAGGAAGAGTCTTATATGATATTTTGATTTTGTTCCACATGTATCTCTGTGATGACCTGGGGTGTAGCACAAAGGCAACCCAGCCAAATAATAACTAGGGGTCCCTTTATTAGCTTCAACTTTGCCCCCAATATCCTGATTACCTTCTGGTCTGGAGAAAAAACTCTCCCAGGAACCTGCAACAGCCTTTGGCTGCAGATATTCCAATCCAAAAGAGTGTAAACAGAAAACTTCAAACTATAAATCCAACAAAGCAAGATAAGGTAATAAATCCAGCAGGGCAAAATAAGGAGTTCCAGAAGTGAAGTAACATAGCAGTAAATCAAACCAATTGGGAAGGTGCCAGGAACTCAGATAACAGCAGCCAACATCCTGACAAACGCCCCTCCCAACTGCCTCTCCTTTAAATTCCCTCCCCAGGTGTGCCTTATGAAGGGAATCAGGGCCCTTTCTTCCCCCGTAAGTCACGCAAACCACGTTGTTCTCTTCTCCGTTCTTCCCTGCGTGCCCTAAGATGAGGGAGTGGGCCTTGGTCTTCCTCTGAATCCCCTCTCTTGTTCTACCTCTTCCCTGCTCTGCCCAGCCTGACTTTGCCCTTCTGTGTTTCCTCCACAGCCAACGGAGCCACTCTTCTGCTCCCTGACAGCTGTTCGTCTTCCTCCTCGGATTTAGACTCCGAAGTGGGCATGATAATCTTGGCCTTCCCTAGATTATATAGTAAATTCCTAAGCAAAGTGGCTTTTTAATTGTATATTTATCATCTGGTTTTATGATGTACTGATAGAGAAATGACTTTACAGTTGAAAAACAATTCTGTGACATATTAACTTTAAATGTTCTTTTTGAAACTCTGAAATTAGATGAACAACTGATTGGTTACATATTTTAAAAAGACAGAAGTACACTTGTATATATTTAAAATTGGTTATTTAAATATTTGCCTTTAAATAGAAACAGATTTATTATTACAAAAAAGAAATGATATTTAGCTAAAAAGTACTTTTGAGATTTTTAAAATCTAAATTCATGATTAAAAACCTAACTCTAACTTTCCCAGGGAAAATTTTGATAATGATGCTGAGATTATACTGGAGCCACACCAAAATTTTTTGCAAAGAAGACAAAGCGAAAATTCTACTGATGATTGCTTAGACAAAAATCCAAATAGCTTCCATGAAAAACATTTAGAAGGTATGCAGTTTTAGCTTTGTCTGTTGAGTTTTAGCATTATCAAGAAATCCACAACAAATCAAATTTCTGGAGTTGTGTTCAATATGATGTTTTATTCTAATATGTAAAAAATGTTGGTGTAATGAATATATGCTGTATTAATTGTAACTGTAATCTTATTTGTCAGTTAAGTAACATCAAATAATACCTGTTTCTAAAATAAAAACCCCAACATCTGCAAACAGGTAGTTCTCAACCAATGACTTGTTGTTTGATGACTATTAAGACAGAATTCAGAAAAGCTATTAACGACCTGTTCTCAAAGTTATCATTATCTCCTCCTTGGTTACATGATTGCATTTTGGTCTCTTGGCAACTGGCTTATATTTAAAGCCAGTTGTGGTGTCTTGCAGTCATGTGACTGCAATTTATAACTTTTTTTCTGGTTTTCTATGTTTTTTGCCGTTTTCTGGCAAAAAAATACCCATTCATAAAAATTTGACTTGCTTATGACTCGTTTTACTGCCATAGTAAAAATGATTGTAAAATTGAGTCCAGTCACAGGTTGGTTTGACTTACAAATCATTATGATTGTAAGTTGAGGTGTGCTTGTAATGGAAGCGCACACACATTTCCATTAATCTAACTGTTTGAAAAAGGGCTTCAGAGCAGAATCTATTGGCAAATCTGAGATTACTAGGGAAGTCTGTAGAAATGTAACGTAATGATAATTCAGCATTATTGATTCCCAGATTCTCAGCAAATAGCTAAGGTATTTCAAAACAAAGTCTATGAATCTTAAGGGAGCTCTAGGTAATGTTATAGGACAGCATGTCATGTGCCGGATTGTGACGTATCATGACTTTTGCCTTTGCAGAGTCAGGGTGGGTGTGGCCTGCGTATGACAAGCCTGCTATAGGAAGTAAGGATAATAAATAAGAGCAGAATGGGAGTAAAACCTATTACATCTTTTTGGTTCTGAAATCTGAAATTTTCTCCCAAAGGTAGAAATTGTGGTTGTAAATTGAGGTCTACCTGTAGTTTATTATCTTACTTTACATAATAATAGTAAATCTGTTCATTGACAGAATCTTCATATAATCGAAAGTGCAGTCAGCTCAAAAGAGAGTAATATCACATCTTTGGATAAAAAAGTGCTAATAAGGGAGGGGGTTGAGAAGGAGCATAAACTTTTAAGAAATAAAACATTTTTACCTAGACTGCCAAATATTTTCAGGTACAATTCAATTGTAAAGTTCCCCAATAACATACTTGTAACAATTAGATTTTAATTTTTGTGCATATTTAATTGATCTGTTTTATTTTGTTAATTGCCTGGATCATCTTGTAAGACAGAAATGGGGGATAGAATTATAAATTAATTCATGAACAAGGTAAAATCCATTATTATTTGAATGATTGATGATTCATATATGTTATAAGTTCTAATTAAAAAAATATCATTCATGTCCGATGTTAATAGGAAGATTTGGTTATGTTATCTACTTGCAATGCAAGAGAAACTTGATTTTTTAAAAAATATAAGTGATTGTCATTTATCATTTTTATGGATCTGTTTGTTACATTCTTTCACTTTCAGATTTGACAACTAAAGAATATATTTCCTTGGAAAAAGAAAATGAAAAGCGGGTAACTTTTTTTACGATCTGTTAAAGTACATATATGCATCCTATAATTTCATTTTCCATTTCTGAACAATTACAGTATTTAAACAAATATCTGTAATCAACCTAAGGACTTTTGCATTGTTCAGATTATTTCATACTCCAATTTGTACTTTATGAGATATCAAGCATGCTATGTACTTTTTTTGTAAAACTTATATGGTAAGCACACTAAACCAAAATTTCACATGTGAATGGAGCGCTTTCTTTTTTAATCTGTAAGAACCCTTGTGTTAGATTTTTCATTAATAGTTTAGGAGAAAGGATATCAGAACAGGTCAACATTTTTTCTGCTGAGACAAAATATCTGGAAAGTTAATGCTCAAAATGTATAATCTGTATTGATATTTAGTTTTAAAACTGCAAATTTTTGCCAAGTGATCATAAAATGAGAATAGTAATAATCTATGTTGGCTTTCTGAATGAACTAAGCTGAAAACAGGTAATATATATAATTTGTAAGAAGATACTTTGATACCATTACAGTCCTTTGAAACTACATTGGATTATTAAATGAAGCCAGGACATTCATATACAGTATTATTGATGGGAGAAAAAATAGGCCTTTTTTGTCTTTCCTGTCATTTCAACAATCCTGATAAATGCTGCTGCTTGTTATTTCCCTGATATCCAATCAGACATCAGGAGATGAGGGAATTAACATTTTTATCCATCCGATAGCACAAAGACAAGTAAGAACCTGTAGATTGATGTGCTCTAATATAAAACCCCTTCAGCCAGTCATCTATTTTTAACTGGGAAGTTATTCTTAGCTGTGGTTGACTGGGTTTGTACATTATGCTCAGCTCAATCTCTTCTTGTCCATGATTTGAGAAATTATAAAATGGAACACATTTTGACAAAACTGAAAAAATCATGAATTAATATAGGATCGAACAAGCCATTATTTTTCTTGCCTTCTTTTATATATTTGTGATGATCCCAAACTATTTTATCCTACAATTTTATAGAACATTCCAAAAGTTAATCTCCACTGTTTATCTTCTATAACAGTGCCTTTATGCTATTAGCCCAATGTTTCAATCTTTATCTTAATAAATCTGAGCTCCTAAATTGATAATTGGATAGTTACTAAACATCCCTAAATATTTTCGTAATTACTCATTTCTGGGTTAGTGCTTTATATTTAGGTTGTCTCCATTTAATTGTCCATTTTTTATTAATGAAATGTATTTGTCGCCCAATTAAATTATAAGCCATTTATCAGCCTGAATAGGTGCTCATAATTCTCTGCAATACTTGTTTATCCTGGTTCATTCATAAAACAATTAAACAGAACTAGTCCTAGTTCAAACATTCAGAAGATCCCATTGCATTACTCATCTGTACTCAGTTTCTTTAATCAGTTGCTAATCTATAAGGTTATAATTCTTTTATAATTTAGGATCTTCTGGTGTGAAGTTTTGTTGAAATTTTTTGGAAGTTCGGGTATCTAAAATACCTGCATAGTTATGTAAAGCTCTATGGAGTGGCATATAAGCCTAAGTGCTATTGCTATATAAAATATCCATATAAACCATGTATTTGTTGACAATTTAAAAATTCCAAATATTTGATTAATCAGAATTTCCATCTTGGTTATTGAAATGATAAGATTCATTTTTTTAATTTAATATTTTCTACTAATCTATGCTGTATACAGTTAAGAGATTTTAATTTTCTTGAATCTACTTTTAACCATTCATGTGGGACTTAAATGGAATAACTTTTATATAAGTTCATTGTATCCATCCGGTGAGTTTTTTGTGGGACCTTATGCCAATAGATTAATTTATGAATTCTTCAGATTATCAAACAAGTAATTTATTAAAATTAATGTTTGCAGTTTGCTTCATTAGATCCTGATCAGAATGAGATAGCAAGTGAAGCAGTCAGCAATTCTGTGGCTGGCTTTTCCAGATTAATAGAAAATGAGAAATTGCTGAGCTTTGAGAGCCTGGAAGAATGTTCTGCAGGTATGAGATTAAAAAGTTAAAATCTGGGGAATTTCTTCTGCTTCTACTAATGGTGATGTACCATATCAACAAACAGATCATTGCATATATTGAGTTCCTTCATGCAGCTAAATGCTAATTTTAAATAACATATTAAAAACAATAAACAACCTTCTAGAGATCACTGATGATGATGTGAAACATTAGTATTAATAGCAAACCTTTCTTTTCTATATTAGATTATGATATTGGAGATGAAGAGTTCTGTGATGATCAGTTGGAAGCGTATTTTGAACAGCTTGTACTGCCAGAAATTGAAGATGCAGAGGAACACGGGGACTATATTAAAAGCATGGAATTACCTCCAGAACAGGTATCCCTAAATGAAAAATCTGTCACTGTAATATTGGACATTTCATATTGACAGTTTCACTTTCAGAAACAATGCAATAAAGTTGGTAGCTTACAGAAGAAGCTTAAAATTTATAAAAGGATGTAAATCTGTTGCTTGAGGTATGGAAATATGTAAGCTAAGTATTCTGTTTAAAAACATATTCCCATCTAGGCATGTGTTGCACATACTGTTTTGGAGAACTCTGTTCAGGTAGTCCTTGACTTACAACAGTTCATTTAGTAACTGTTCGAAATTAAAATGACACTGAAAAAATGACTTATGACCATTTTTCACACTTATGACCATTGCAGAATTCCCATGCTCATGTGATCCAAAATCAGGTGCTTGGCAATTGACTCATATTTACAACGGATTCAGTGTCCTGGGATCATGTGATCCTCTGTTGTGATTTTCCCACAAGCAAGATCGATGGGGAAGTCAAATTCACTTGACAGCCATGATACTAACTTATCAACTGCAGTGATTTTCTTAACTGTGGCAAGAAAGGTTGTAAAATGCTTCAAAACTCACTTTACAATGTTTCACTTAAGAATAGAAATTTTGGATTCAATTATGGTTGTAAGTCAAGGTCTACCTATATGATTTTTCCTTCAGAGAATGCTGAATAACCCAGCCCATGCTGTTATATGGGCCTCTTCACCTTCCAAACAGGGAAACCACTGCTTAGAGAAGGCTATAAAGCACTGTGGAACAGTATATAAATCTAAGTGCTATTGCTGTTGCTATCTCTTGTTGAACAGGATAAACCAGCCAGAGTCAATTTTGAGGAAACCTATAGGGATCTTAGGACCTTGCCTGCATGATTACAATATATGACACATTGAGTTGTGTTCTGAAATCTACAGAAAACCTACAGAAATGCAATGACTACAAAATTGGTGTTATTCTGATGAATCAGCTGTACTTGTTGGAATGCAGGCGGATTTTGTATTAGTTGCAGTTTCCTGGTACTCTAAAAGGGAGCACAGGTACAGTGCATTGCAGCAATACAATCTTGAAACAAGAAAGACCTGAGGGGCTACTGCCAGAGTTTCTGCTCAAAAAAGTTTGTTAATGGTACAAATTTTGAAGCTAGACCAAAGCCGCACTGGCTGCAGATTCTACCTGTTGATTTAGATTTAGAATCACAATTCAGAAGAATTCCCAAATTGTGAATGTATTTCTTTGAGCTAGGAAACCTCTTGTCAACTTCGTGGCTGTTCCTTTGGAAGCAAAAAATTTTCCACACATATTTTTACTAATAAGTAAAAGAGGATAGGATATGATTCCTGATATATCAGCAAATGTGTTGTGTTTCTTTGGAATTCAGTTTATCTTCCAGTTTCCTAAGCTGAAGGCTTGTTTATGGCTTTTGATGATCTAATAAGCCGCTATCTCTTAAATAATAATGGAGGATTTTTCAGATACTATAGGGTGAATCTCACTCCAGCTGTAAATGTACTATTAGACTATCAACTTCTCATGGATGCTGGGCAAATAGCCACTATTTCCTAGTATTTAACTTAACTTTGCGTTGTCCTATCCAGTTATTCACAGCATCTAAACACAAAGTAAGGACCTCCAAAGCATCTCCTATTTGGCTCTGAGTGGATCAGTATAATAGTGATTGGTAATTCATCTTGAAGCAACAGATTACCTTCCCCAGCACCTTCATGTAGATGATAAATAATGTAATGTGGACGAAAAAACCAAGCTCTTCATATCTCATATGAAATAGGTATTCATCCTATATCATTATTAATAGTCCCACTGGACTAGAAAAGAAGATATCTACTGTTCTACGAATCAGTCCTTTCAAGAGCTCTGGAAAGATACTGTAGTCAGTAGTATCAAAAGTACCTGGGAGAGAGGTCCCTACAAAGTCATTCACCATAACAAACAAAATTTGTTTCTATCCCATATCAGTCTGAATTTAGATTGAAAAGACCCAGACAGCTACCTTTATCAGGAACTTTTGCAGTTGAAGCCCCATAGCTTTTTCCAAAAAGAGAAGATTGGAGTTTGAGTGGAAATTGTCTAATGTGTCTAAGAGTTGTCTTGGATGAAATAGATGAGTGGCTATATAAATTTGATTATAAATATAACCTGCTTGCACATGTATGTTTACACATACTTACATGCATGCAAATATTCAAGTATGTTATGGGCACACGTTTATTGGAATGGAGAGGATTGGTTTATGCTTAAGAATTACAAAGTGAATTGATTCTTTAATTATAAGAAATAATACCTGGTTGTTTTAATTGAACTATTTTCTGCACTGGTTTCAATTTTGGTCAAGTAAATTTATTTTTATTAGTGTAAAGTGGAACTAAGATAAACATGATTAACATTAAGTAGATAATATCAGTGATTAAATTAGACATTTTGGTTAAAAATTTGAAATTTAAACGTTTAACTTCTTCAGGAAAAATTTCAGATTCCAACAGTTTATCAAGCAGCAGTAAGAAATCATTCTCCTATTGCAAGTTATGAAGAATCATATGATGTTAAGGAAACACATTACAATATGCAAGAACAATTCAAGTTGCCCACAATTACAAGGCAAGAGGTACGGGATAATTAAACTTAGTTACATTTTTAGTGGAAATCAGTCTTAATATTACTGGAACTTTTTAGTAATGAACTTCAACAGATTGGAAATATATTTATTAAGTCTACATACATTGTAAGTTGTCTTTATTTCCTTCCTATGGAAGAACAATGAAAACTCTAAATCTAATCCTAAATCAGAGTACCGTAAGAGTTCTGATAAACTTCCTGTGGGAACAGCAGCAAATCTTTCTGAAATCAAAAGCAGAAAAACAGATTCTCAACACACTTGTTCAGAGATAGAAGGTAAGATAACTTCGTAACTTATTTTCATTAATGCTTTTTTTGAATGTGTTAATCTTATCTAATTACCTAGATAACACCTTTACGTGTAAAAATAAATTGAATAAGTAAAAATGTTATATGTATGAAGTTTAAAAAGAAAACCTAAAATGTTTTAAGGCCACAATGTTGTTGGAATATTTTGCCTTCTAAATACTGGCTACTTTTAATTAAGAAATTTGAGATGAGCATTTATGTATTAACTGATAACCGATGGTATCAAATAATAATATGTAATGGAAAAGCAATACTCTTGTAATATAGTTTTTAACTCCAAAAAATAGCTTACATTTATTTTAAAATATTAAAATATTGGTACATTGCAGCTTATGCTTCTAAAAACACAAGAGTGGTGAAGCCAAAGGTACAGCAAGGTGCATCATTGCCTTCTAGTTTAGAGCAACTCTACCCTGAAAAGCAATAGCACTTAGACTTATATACCGCTTTATAGTGCTTTACAGCCCTCTCTAAGCAGTTTACAGAGTCAGCATATTGTGCTTACCAATCTGGATCTTCATTTTACCCACCTCAGAAGGATGGAAGGCTGAGTCAACCTTGAGCCTGGTGGGATTTGAACTGCCAAATTGCAGCAACCAGCAGTCAGCTGAAGTATCATGCTGTCAACTAAAAAATATTTTTTGGTCTTTTTAGTTATCAGCAGAAAGGGAGAGGGGGAAAGCAGTGCATTCCTTAAATGCTTGAGATAATTGCTTTGGCAACCCTGGCGTGCAAAATTATTACTGGAGAGCATGATTTATGACTCTTGGCTATGGATGTGCCTCATTGGAGAATATACATCTAGGGGTGGCGGGAAAACCAGGGTCAAGGGTGAAATGAGTGATGTGTCAGAGTCAACTGCAACCAGGAAACGCCAACATATCAACTCCTAATAAATCAATCTTTTTTACTCTGAGAGATGCGGTTAGAGACTTATGATTTGAATGGGGGTGCATGTTGGAGTCCCGACACCTGCAGTACTGCACAACTGTGCCACTGTGGCTCAGGGACTACAGAATAGGGACTACAGGGTTGTAAAAAGGGAGTTTAGAGGCTGAGATTAAAAACCCCAATATGTACAAACCAGATTGGAAATGTACATGAAAAAATAATGTATACCATAAAGAAATAGTCATACATCACTGATATGTACCTATTTAGCTACAGATCTTTCTGTGTATTAATATATTAAAATTGGAAAGATGAATAAATGAGCAAATGGTATCTTAAGCTCTAATTTAGCATTGTTTTAGTTATATATCACACTTTGTCAGCCTAACCAATTTAATAGGATTATTGTAGGAAAACAGGACACACATGTATAATAAAATGAAAATTGTATTTATATAATTGCAGACTATCATGGGTATGATAGGGAAGATGGAATATTCAAAATTACTACAGATGGCAGAAATGTAAGTTCAGGATGTAAGTTCTAATAATTTGTTGTAATAGACTATTTTTTAAATCTTGTATAAAATATTTTGAGTGTTTATTAGATGCAAGTTTTTTTGCTTTTGAAAAAAAATCTCATCAATGTTCTTTTGACTGTCTATTAGGGATGTTTCATTGTTGTTTTGCATTTGCAAAAAAAATTCCTCTATTTCAAATGCAAGTTCAATACAAATTCTTGCTCTTATGGTTTTAAAACTAATAGTTTGTGTTTCATTTTGTTACCTAAGACTGTGCATTTAAATGTTGTCCTGAAACATATCTGCATAATTGTCATATATATAAATATTTAGTTATGACATTTGCACACAAGAAAGAAAAGGGAGAAATAGTTACATTTTGACCACTTTTCTAACTTAACAATGTCCCTTAAAAGACATAACCATAAAAGTTTTAGTCATAAAAATATTTTAAAAAACAAAATAAAATTATATTCAGAACTAGGAAGATTAAAATTTTATTTAGTTTTCTGTGATAGGAATCTAGTTATTTAACAAGTCATAAAGGAAACTAGTAAACCTACTGTGGAGATCATTTAACTGGATGAATACTATTATTTTAAAGGTTGTCTCAAGCCTTGGAATATATAAATCTCATTAGGATTGCTAAGAAAAGCCAACCGTCTTGAGAGAGAAGCATTTGGAACAGGAATTCCATAAGACAATTTACAGTGAAAAGACTTTGGAAATAGTAATTAATACAGCTAATCAGTAAACAGTTAATATCTCAAAATCAATAAGCACACAATATTTTATAATATATATTGTACAGAACCACTGAAACTTTTGCAACATCTCCAAAAATAGTTCTATATGAAATACAGATGCTTCTTGACTTATAACCCAACTGTGCAAAGTTATAGCAAATCTTTCAAAAGCAACTTACAACCTGGTTTCAAAATTATAGCATCTATAGCACCCATGCAGCTAATTCTTAAGACCAACCACAGGGGTCCTGCAGCGGGGCTCTCCACCTATCCCCCCTCATCCCTCTAGTGGTTCCCTGCAGGCCCAGGGGCCAGGCATTAGGCCTGTTTCCCACTTCAATCATCCCAATGACATCCATTGCGCACTTATCTTTTGAAGACCTCCAGAGCTTGGGTTAGGGAAGGAGGGCGATCACTCCATTCCCAGGCCATGTAGTATGATCCTGCAGGCAGCCACCATTTTTGCGACAGCTTTATTGAATTGTAACTGCTCCAGAAATGGCAGCCAATTCCCAGGAACAAAGAGACCTGTTTTGCTTCACTAACCCAAGCTCTGGAAATCTCCACAGCAGTCCAGAATTCTTTACTTGACCATGTGGCATGATCCTGAACGCAGCCATTTTGGGGCGGCTGCATTGAATTGTGGCTTCTCCAAAATGCTATCTGTTTCCAGGATTGTATCTTGTGACTGAGGAACAGAATGATCTCCCCTCCTTCCCTAGCTCAGCTTCTGGAGAGCTTTGAATGGTAAATGCGCAATGGGTGATATGGAGTGAGGGTGTGGGACCCTGTGGATTGGGAAGTGGGGCCAAGGCCTTTCAGTGTAGGAGAATGCCTTGAGAGACCCAGGACAGGACTTGCATTTGGCCTCCCAGGACCTCCGTGAGGCACCCTATACTCAGGCTAATGACCCATCTGCAATTGCAACAACTCCATCGGGAAAAGCAGGGATGGGGGATCATAAGTGAGGCAGTCATGGGTGCTTCACTTAATGGCCATCATGACTTCTGACTGAAATGGGCCAGTTCCATTATAGTCGCCAGTTGTGGACTATCTTTATATTGTAAAACTAAGTAAGAATCACAAGGGTGTCATGCAGCATGCTATAGTTTAATCAGAATATGTTCACATCTAATTGTCAGTCAAGAGCAATGAAAAGCTGGTGTACTGTATCACCTAAGCAAAAAGAAGATCTCACTCCATTATTTTAAGGGTAGTGTGATGCCTTTGTATTACTTATCTTGTTTGTATCACTAGAATGTAAAAGTTCAATAGGTTTATTGTGTGACTGGTTTAATAATATGTAACTATTAATAGCACTACATCTTTTTCTTGATAGCTTGAGAGATTCAACTTTGGTTGGTCTCTTGCTCCTTTATTTAGCAGTGAATGGAATCTCTTTATAAATAAAAGTAACCAATGAAGCAGAATTGTTTCTGATGATCATGAATTTGAACCGAAGAATCTGAGCATTGATAAAGTATTGCAACGTTAATAAAATTCTTCTATATAGGTAGTCCTCTACTTAAAGCCACAACTGAGCCCAAAAGTTTTGTTGTTAATTGAAACATTTGTTAAGTGAATTTTGCCTCATTTTACAATCGATCTTTCCACAGTTGTTAAGTGAATCACTGCAGTTGATAGTAATCTGATTGTTAAGTGAATCTGGATTCTCCATTAACTTCACCTGTCAGGAGGTTTGAAAAGGTGATTACGTAACCTTGGGATGCAGCAACAGTCATAAGTATGAACCAGTTGCCAAGCAAGATTTTGATCAAATGATCATGCGGATGCTTCAAAGGTTGTAACTGAAAAATGGTCATAAGTCACTTTTTTCAGTGCCATTGTAATTTTGTATGATCACTAAAAGAACTGTTGTAAATCAAGGACTACCTGTATAAGTGTGTGATTTTTCTGTTTTGTTTTGGTGTTAGAAAATAACCTGGAAATATATCAGTTACTTGATAATGAAAAGAAAGAGCATTTTAAAAACATAAAACAAATTTCCTCTTTTTGTATATTCTTGCTTTTTCCTAAAAGAACGCCACAAATGAAATCAACTCTGAGCTAAATCTTGATTCACTCTACTTTAAATGTATTGAGGATAATGCTGCTTCTGAGATCTGGAATACAGAACAACAAATCAAATTTCCCAACCAGTGTCAAATGGCTAATGAAAACCACATTTCTTTGGCTGATGTTTATCTGTCCCCCACTATTTGCAAAGAATCTGAACATGATCAACATACAATGAAAGGTTAGTAAAAATGTTAGGTCATTCAAAAGTTCTGGCACCCATTCATCTTGTCATGCCAACTAGAGTAACTTAGACTTTCTTAGTTTTGCTTTGGCTCTTAATCTGAGAAACTCTTTGTAAGCGGTTGCTGCTGTTTTGTGCTACATGAATCTGTAATTTAAATAATAAGTAATTTCAGATGATACATTTCACTTAGTGTAAATAAATTTGTTAATAGCTAATGAACAGAAATACAATTGAACAATAAACATAATATTTTGTATTATACAGTAGTTTAGACAAAGTAACAGAATTTAGTTATATCAAGTCATGTTAGTTGCTTTCTTAATTTATCTTGCTTTTCTCCAATAGATAGCAATAGCAATAGCACTTAGACTTATATACCACCCCATATTGCTTTACAGCACTCTCTGAGCAATTTAGAACCTCAGCATATTGCCCCAAACAATCTGGGTCCCCAGTGGCCTTGGAAGGATAGAAAGCTCACTTAACCTTGAGCCTGTCCGGATCGAACTCTTGACTGTGGGCAGAGTTAGCCTACAATACCGCATTCTAACCACTGCACCACCAGGGTTCTTAATACAAACTTTGCTTATGTTAATTGTAATATTCTTATGATATAAACTCTTTAACATAAAAATTTAAAGACAACATAAAATTCATTTTTTAGAAGACCAGTCACATAATGTTGTATACCAAAATGAAGAGGGTAAATGGGTGACAGATCTTGCATATTATACCTCATTTGATAAAGAACAAAAATCCAATGTTTCAGACATAAGTGGAGACTTTATAACTGGAGGTAAGTCTGATTATACTTTTATTGTTTTACAATTTCTACTAGTATATTTTTAATTCTAAAATAGCATCCATTTGCTGGCTCACAATTGAAAGAATTAATTTCTCAATATCAAGAATTACTATGTTATAAAAAATAATAATGAAAAGTATATAAATTATGCATGTAAAACTTGGTAATTTTTCTTTGAACTAATGGTTAAAAAGTTTTATTCCTGGAGACAACGTATTGAGTTCAGTGGTGGGATTCAAAAAATTTTACCATGGCTTGGTAGGTGCATTTTTTGCATGCTTCGCGCACACATGCAGAGTGTTTGCTACTGACTTTCTCCTATAATCCTGCACTCTCCCTGTATCTTCAACAGCTGACGCGTGGCAGTCCACTGCCGCACAAAGCAGCTGAGCTTCAAAACCAGGTAATAAAGGTCAGAATAGAGCCCGGGCGGGCGGGCCCAGCAACTGGAGTGAACCGGTTTGCTCACAGATGATTCGGACCTACTGGTTTGGTCAAACTGGCCGAATAACACCACTGATTGAGTTGCTATATATAGTATGCTTGGCAGAAAATATAATTCAGATGTCAGCAAGATATAGTGGACAAAGTATGCTTTTAGAATAATTAAACTTAAAGCAAGAAATAATTAAAACCACAAAATTACTAAGCTAATGCTTACTAATATGACTTGGTGTATTTGTTTCTAAAAATAAAGAATGATTTTTAAAATAGCTTCTTCAACAAGGAAACCTGGTTCACATGGGAGACTACTTTGCTTTAGATTTTCAGAATGCGCACAGTATTTGTTATGAGGCCAATGATACATATAGAGTATTCCAAATGGCTTAAATATTAAATATAATACTTAATATTTAAGTATTATTCAATAGATATATTCTAGTAGAAATGAATATGTCTAGTATAGATATTTTAGTATAGAATATATAGTATATTCTAGTAGAAATGAAAGAAAACAACACCTTTTCATAAAGCTTATATAAGAGATTATAAGAAATTAGAGTCTAGAGTGCGCTCTTGGACTTCTTATAATTTGACTAGTTTTACATTAAGTATTCTCTTTCTCTCTCTCTCTTATTCCTCCCCCAACCCTTCCGAAAAGCTGAAGCAATAGCTATGATTGCCAAAGATCAGGACATATTTGAAAGGGAACACAGGTTTATACAGGTAGGTAACATCAACATTAGATACATTCAAAAATATTTGTATTAAAAACTTAAAGATAATTCTTGATATTATTTTTGTGTTTTGTATAATTTCAGGAAGAGAAAATGGACCTGCAAAATATATCTCGATTAGAAGATACATCTTGGAAATCGATCAATAACCACAATATATTAAGAGAGTCTCAAAATGACTTTAATAGAGATGCAAGTTATTTAAGACTTTCTCTGGGAGAATTCTTTGGTCAGAAATCTGAGGCTCTTGGTTGCCTTGGCGGAAGTGGTGATGTGAAACGGGTAAATATATACCTGCTTTTATATGCAGGAGACACATTATGTTTTAGCATTGTTTTCAGTTAAAATTATTATAGTTGGCAAATTATTAAAAATAAAGAAGATTCATCGAAGGATCATGGGCAAGACAGAATACTTCATTTATATAAACAATGTGGCTTTAAAAACTTAATTTTAAAATCTCTGATAGTTCTGTATTTGCAAACTACTGCAGAGAAGATTGGACATTGATCTATAGAAACTACTGTTGTTTACACAGGATAATATTCATTTGGGATACTTGGTTCAATTGATTAGCAATTATTAGACAAACATATTAGCAACTATTAGACAAATGTTCAAGAGACATTTGATATGGCTAGATTTAGTCCATACATTTCCCAAGTACTGTTTAGCTTATCAAAAATTTATTGTTTTCATTGTATCTTTTTATAGCCATCTTTTGGTTATCATATCACTTCTCCAAAGAAGAGACAGCCCATACCTTTGTTGAGGCAATCTGATATATATACAACAAACTCTGGTGAACAGGATTTGAATATGTCTAGTAATTTTCAAGGTAATTTCTACTTTATATGTAGTAATATTTATTGTATGTTAGGATGCACTGATTGTATTTCACTTCTGAATAGCTGTTTATTTTCCGGTATTGGATATCTCCTTTCAACAACCCTGGAAGAAAAGTTTAGATTCCTTCTAATGTTACTTATTGTGTGGCAAAGGGAATGGTATCTTTCTCCAGTTCTAGCCTTATCTTTCTCTAGGAAACAGAAACATTCAATAGTTGGGGCAATCATCCTCATAACCATACTAATTAGAGTAGCTGGCCAATTCTTAATTTTGCTTTATATTTTATTTTATTTTAGTGTTTTATAGGCTCTCATGGCCAGTAATGACATGGATAATAATATCCATGGACACAGATTTCTCTGATAGCTGAAGTCAATCATTGATACTAGGTCCCAGTGGCATAGGGTTATTTCCCGTTAGTACTCGACTTCAATCCTTTCAGGGAAACATAATTAGCACTGTAACTGCTGATTTACTGGGCACGAGCTGGGTTCTGTTCCTGGTGTGCAGTAAGCTTGTCAGTGCTCCTTTGGGAAGCTGGATGGCTCAGACATTGGAATAAATGGAGGCTAGCAATGCCAGTCAATCTTCTCTGTCTCCTGATTCTTTAGAAAAAGAACAGTGAAAGGACACCAGTACTATATTTTTCCTATTTATTGTTGCATCTAATATTACTAGATATACTCCTTTGGAAGGAGTGTAAATCCTTCTATTCCTCACCATCCAGTCAGAGCCGAAGAAGCTTCTTGGGTGAGGCGTGAAACGTCTTCAAAGAAAAACAAGAAAATCCAGTTGCCTCTTGGAAAAACATACCTTGGCCGCCTCTCCAGGGGCTTCTCAGCAGGCAGCTGCCTGCAGAAGGACCGCTTCCCTCAGTGATTAATTGGGAGGAGGGAGTGGGAGAAAACGGGGGCTCCTTTCAGATCCCAGGGGGAGGATTGAGAGAGCTCAGATCTGCAGCTGAGGAAAAGCTATGGGGGCTCTTCCAGCCTCACCTGGAGGCAGGCAAGGAAAGGAGGGAGAGGCTGACACCTTCACCCCCCAAGAGGAGAGTTGCTTTCCTCCATCCCCCCTCCATCTGCTGCTTCTGCTGCTCCTTGCCTCTCCTGCCCCACCCGACGGCTTCACCCTTGGCAGGAGAGAAACCCGCTCTGGAGCCCGGAGGTGGACGATCCATTTCTCCTAAGCATCACTTCCCCACCGTCCGCCTTGCAGAGCCTGCGGGGGATGAGAGAGGCTCCCCCTCCAGCCAAGCTGTTGAGCGCTCCTTGAGAGAGACGACAGAAGCAGCTGGAGTCACTCTCATCTCTCGAGAGCCTGGCTGAAGTTTCTCGCGCCACTTCAGTGAGAGAGACAACAGTTTGCAGGGGGCCAATTTGACTCCAGCTGCTTCTCTCTGCACTACAGATGCGGCAGGACATTCCAGCCACCATGGGCCTGTCCCATATTCCACAGCTGTAGTGATCCCGGTGGAGGAGCTGCTCCAGGATGACCAAAGGGCCAGTCCTGTGACTACTATAGCTCTGGAATATGGAACCAACTTTCCTACCGTCAGCAAGCCACCCTGGGGCGGATTTCCCTCCCCCGCCATTTTGGTCTTACCTTCCACTTCCAGCTTGCATGGCTCTCTACTCAGTCTCAAGGTAAGTTTTGTGCTCGGCTGAAGGGTGGGGTCCAGTGGGTGGGCGGGCCATGTGGGCAGAGCAGCCTTGTTTTCCCACGTAGCCCAGATCAATTTCTTTTGGGGGCCATTTCTATGGGCCACCAAAAATTTTCCATGGCCCACCAGTTGGTGGCTACTGATTTAGAAGATAGTATATTTGTTAGATAATCTTGGATTGTTGCTAAATCTTTTCCTAAAGAATACTAATCTGACCTCAGAGAGAGACTAGTTTCAGGACCCTTTCAATTGCAGGCAGTGCTGCAGATTTTCTCACATATATCCCTTTCTGAAGACATTGGAATTCTTTTTCATATTTGTCATTCCAAAAATTGGGAAATAACTATCTTTTCTTACAGAAATTAGCATTAAATGATATCTAGGTCAATACTAACTGGAAAGAGATACATACTCTATGATATGCAGTAGAAAATATATCACAATATATCTACTGACTACTTACTACCAAATATGGAGATATTTGCTTTATTTTTTATTGAGTTTTTTTGTTTGGGTGAAGCTAGATGATTAAAATCTGGCATCTGTGAAAGTCTGCAGTAAGAAAAACGATTCTACCAGATTTGAGATGCATTTCTAAAGTGCACCAAGGGACAACTGCAACTGGGAGAGCCAGGATTGCAGTCATTAAGCAAAGTGGTCATGTGGTGTTTCATTCAACAACTAAGATTTTGGGCCCTATAGTGGTCATAAGTGGAGGACTACTTGACTACTTGTAGCATTGGTGTTCATAAAGCATTCTTTGTGATCATAAATCATAGTTTATGAAATTATGTTTGGAGAATCCTCAACAATTACTATTTGCAAAGTTTGCTTTCAAATCTGTATGAAAAGCTAAAGACCAGCTCTTGCTCCTTAAAATGCTAGGCCTCTTTTCTCACTGTTAATAGTTTAAATAATATCCTAACCTATTTAAATTACCTGGAATTGACTGTCTTATCTGTTTTGTTCATTTCTTTAGGAGATGTAAAAGAAAGCATTAAAAAGGAAGTTGCATTTACTGCTTCTGCTGTTGGTGAATCAGATATGCAGTCCAGAGAAAATAGAACTGTAAGTATGCAAATAGGTTCCAAAATCAAAGCAAATGTATTGATAAAAAAGGTTTCATTTTATAAAACTACTAAAACAAGTCTGCCATTTGTTTCAAAATACAGTTATTCATGTTGAGATTAGAATATAAAACATAACTTCTCTGAGAGGATTTAATGTGGCACAGGTAGCATTTGTGGTTCATAATGTCCAGTTATAATTGGGTCACTTTTTCTAGACGAGTGGGTTGAGTAAGATTTTGATGAGTTTTCACATCAGTTGAATTAAACATTTTAATGTAATGTTAAATATTCAAATCACTTATTTTTCCATTCAGAATCAATCTAGAGACCGAGAACTTGAAAGAAAGCACCTTCACCTTGAGCCCTCTGTTCTGAGTGTGAGCACAATTGCATCTGCGATTGCAAATGCTTCTGTTAGTGCTGAACCATCACAGCTAGCTGCTTTGATGATGGCACTTTCCAACAAAAATAAAGAAGGAATGAATGTTCCAGAAGGTGACAAGCTCACAGACTTCTCAGTTGTCAATCAGTTATTATCGAGCAATATAGAAAATAGTACATTTGATATAGAAAAATATCTCAGAAGAGCTGAAGAAGTTGAAGGTAACAATGAACAAGAAAACCTGATTAAACATGAAGGAGCCATCATAGATGGGCACAAATTTTTGTCCATGCATGAATCCAAAACTTCATCTAAAAGCAATTTCAATACCAGCCATGGAAAAGAGAAGCAGCATCTGGAAAAAATATATGAGGGAAACTGCGTTGGAAGATTGCACTGTAGTATTTCTTCTGAGCAGAAAACAGAAGTGGAATCTGTGCAGACATCATCTAATACAGCTGAATATTTTCCATCAAAAAAGCAGACTTCATTACAAAATTCAAAAGAGCAGCCACCTGAATATGCTGGAGTATCTTCAGAGACCAACTTGCCATCAATCCCAAGTGAGTTTTAATTTTTTTTTTCGTAACCTGACTTGAATTCAAAAGGCACTTTTATGACAGACAAGGAAAACAATATTTAAATGAAAGTCTTGATGTGCCAGTTTGATTGATATTGGTTAATAAAAAGATAACTAAAGAAATGGAAATATGAATAGGGATTTTTTGCTTAAGTGAAACAGCAAGCAGTATTGTGTGTTTCCCATTATACTTTTCTGGTTTATTTGGCATGAAATGTAAAATTATGCATAAATATAGAAATAAAATGTAAATATAAAATTGTGCATAAATATAGGAATAAAATATTAAGGTGCAAACCTATCTCTGGTTCATAAGAAGTAATGAAGTAAATGTAGCAGAATATTAATTGCTCTACATTTATTTTTGGACTTACTTTGGAAAATAGGCATACATGGTAAATATGGGTAGTATTTATTTGAGGATCATACAAGCTAAGTCATTATGTAATTTGTTTACTTTTGTTTAGCATAAAATTTCAATCAAGTACTTATGGTTTTGAAATCATGGTTTGTGGCTTGGTTTTACAGGTAAAAATAATTATCGCAAGCGTAACTATGTATTAAAAGGAATAATGTCATAGTATAGCCATGTAAACCCAACCCAAAATGCAGTACTTTGGATTTTAAGTTCAATTAAATAAATATATTACTGTAACAAAAAATAATGTTTTCTATTTTATCTTTATTCCCATACTTCCCCATGTAGCCCATCTAAAAGAAATAGAAAAGTCACATTCTGGAAAACATGAGTTAAAAGGGGGGAACTTGAGAGAAGTACCTAACATTTCTAATTTATTTATTTTTCTTATGTGTCCTTCAGTCATAATTATTACAAATTGATGCATTAACTTTGTATTTTTGCATGTTTGTTTTTAAAAAAAATAAAGTCATGATAATTGTACATGCTTTAGAAATAATCTGAAAAGTTTGTTTTTAATTATCAGAATTAGTTGATTTGAAATATGAAATAATTGGATTTTTATTCACAATAAATAGTGTGGGTTTTTTTTTTACATTCAAGTGTATTCAGAGTTTTACTTAAGAATACAATATAATAGAATATTCAATTATACTTGTATGATTAAAAATGTATTAACATCAAAAGAAAGCTATGCCAACGCCATGCTAATGTACAGCTAAATGCATAATGTAATTAGAAGGGCGGTGTTTCAAACTCAACCGAATGGACCAAATCTGGCCTGCGGGATGTTTAAATATGGCCCGTGGGGCCAGCCTGGAAATAGCAGAGGACCGGCCAATGGTGCCTCTGCTAGTGAAAATGGGGTGCAGGGGACCACATGTGTCTTGTTTTCAGCGTGGCTGGCCGCCTGCCGCCCAAAATGTGGCGGCGGGCTGCATGGGCCCCCCATGCCCCGTTTTGGCAAGCAGGATGCTGCAGGAAGCATCTGTCCCATCTCCCTCCCTCGCCCGCCCCCACGCCTTGGCCCTCGGAGGACAACTACAATGCTGATTCAGCAGTCAAAGAAATCTAATTTGTCCTTGGGTATGTTACTGGAAAAAATAGTTATGCCCCAGATTTAATTATACTGTTCAGTGAAAATTTTTCTACTGTTGTACCCATTCTTATTACCCAGTTTTCAATCATTATTAATATTGATAATTATTTTTATGAGATGGTGCATTTGTACATGAAAAAAATCAACCACAAATAATTGATCAAGTTGTTAACCTTTTTTTCTGTTTTATCCAGCCAATTCTAAATCAGAAGAAAGAGCTAACATGAGCACCCTTCCCTTCGATTTAAAGGTTATTCCAATATTGGTTCCTCCTATTTCTAACAATGAAAAAGCTACAAATAAAGAGAATAGTACATGCTATAATGAAAAACATGTGACTTTTGAAAACATACATGTTGATAATCAGACTATTGTGGGTAAGTTAAAAATCTTGTACATGAATTTATGTAGGTCTGAGAACAGTTTTAAGAGGACAATGACCTGCTATGATAGTGATGTGTGATTCCTCCACTTCATTTCTGGGGGAGTTTTATTAATCTTTATTGAATTTTTACTACTGTTTTTCAGAGTCTTCTCTCTTATTCTGTGTTTGTAGTTTAACGTTATGTATATCATTAGCTGTACATAGATTATTTGCTTTTGTTGTTCCTTAATTTGTTACTTGTTAGAAAGACCCTAATTAAAAAACAAAAATAACAGTGAGAAAGCCATACTATTTTATTAAATTTAAACATAAATAAAAAGTAAATAACCAAAGAAAGAAAGAAAAAGCATTAGTTAAAAAGCATGATAAACATACAAAGAAATAAAAAAGAAAAAGAATGGCTTCTGATTTTCTTTGGTACAGATATGGATAAAAAAACACCATCCAATTCTTACTTAAAATTAACAATAGTCTACATTTTTTATTATCCCATATGGGGTTTCCAAGTAGAACCAGTTAGGAGTTTTCCTAGCAATAAGCAATAACTATTTTAAGGTAATTACTAGATCATTAATATTATGAGTTCTGCGGAAGATTCACTAATCCACCTGCCATCTTCTGATGTTCTGTTTATATTTGTATAATGCTATTAGGAATAAGAATAAATTTTAGTTGAAGAATGCAACCTTTCATGGGGAAGTGTTACACTGGTGTTTATGCACTGGAGGGTTTTAAAGATAAATGCTACATTTCATGAACAAATGGCTATACTTTATAATGGACAGTTATATTGTAATCTATAAGACATATAAAATTTATAATATCATTCATTGTTTATCTTTACCAACATTCTTTTTCTCTGAAATAGAAAAATTGATGTTCATGTTTTCTCCTATATATCAGTAAGACATGTATCAAAAGTAAATGTTTTACCAAATAATACCTGGGGTATCTCTGTATCAGTTGGCCTTCTTCTGGATATTATATCTTATGTGAGCTTCTCTTAGAATTAGATACATAGTGGGTTATATATTTCCTTTTGGGAATTTCTTTTTATATAAGTTCACATACCTTACATATTTCTATTATTACATTTCAAATACTGTATTATAACTATTTGGTGGACAGATATTGGAACGCAATCTGTCTATGTTATTTATTCAGTTTATTCAGCCCCATTTATTCAAGCTTATAATTGACTACATTTGTTCAGCCAATTGATTGATTTTTACTTAGTATGTTAGATTATGAACTTATAGTCATGAATGAGCTTTAAATGAGAATTTAGCCAATTATACCAGTAGTTTATAAAATTGCCCTCCCCCTCAGTTTGGTACAGTACAAATACTTGCCTGATCTGAAAGGCATAAGACATGTTTGTACATTCTGGAAGAAAATCACAGTATTTAGGGAACTAGCAATACTATTTAAACATCACTAAGAAGAATCCAAATTATTTTTTCTAATGTTCAGGTGAAGCTGTTGGAAGAATTGAACCAAAGCTTATGATGTCAACACCTGGTGTACAAATTTCAGATGAACAGTATAGCTTCAGACCTTCAACTTCCCCATTGACTCATTCATCTCCAAGTGAAGCTTCAGGAGCTACCTTTACAGGGTAACATTCTATGTATCTAAGATATGCTTATGTATGAGGGACAGGTTGTTATGATGCTTTATCCTGTAGCGCTGCTTTCCTGTTCTGTATCAGCAGTTTGGTGTCTCAAGCAAAGATGGTCCCCTTCTTTTTTAAAAAACAAACAAACCTAGGGATACAAATGATTTAACCTTGGGTTTTCCACAAAGGAAGTACTTCAGTTGAATTTATTCATTAACCTATCTGAAAAGGTTATTTTTGTTTGTTAGGGGATACCAATTTTTACCTTTCTTTCCTTTGTTAAGAATTCTTCTTTAAAGATAAACTTTTCAGAAAGTTATTGAAGATATTTTAATTAACATTAGATTTTGCAGTTGTATAAGTCATAGATATGTAGATATTTTTCTTAAAGTCTCTGCTTTGTTTCTTAGGTCTGTCTGTCCTTCTACATCACCCAACTTTAAGGAATCAACTTGCAATGACAATACGTTACCACAATCAATATACTCTGATCTTAGCTTAGAACATTTGACTTTTGTTTCTGCCACTGAAAACACATGTAAAAGTCCATTGAGTCCAACAAGATACAAAGTAAGTACTTTGTTAAATGCTAATGTTTATTTATATACTGACTTTAAGGTTTTACTTACCTTTCAGATTACACTTCATGGAATTGCAATATAATGTTAGAAAGGAACCCTGTAGTTTTATGTAGCATTTCACAAGCTCTGATTTCTGCCATGAAGGTTAATTATTTCTATTTTAACTATAAACGGATTTCCTCAGTTCAGAAGTTTTCAAATCTCAAATTTACAATGTAGTAAAATTAGTACTGGTATCAATTAAAGATATTGCACCTAAAATTCAAGATCCATTTTATCTCACAAAATCTTCAAATAGTCCTTGCTTAACAATGGCAGTTGGGATCCTAACTTCCTTTGCTAAGCAATACAGTTGTAAGTGCAACCTCATGATGACTGCATTATTTAATGACAATCCTAGCAGTCCCATTTGCCATCTAAGCAAGGACCAGGACTTGTAACTTCCTGCTTGTTTCTAACAACCAAAACGAGTGGTGAAGCTGGCAGGAAGTTACAAGTCCTGGTCCTTGCTTACAATAAGCCTTTCTTCTGGTGGTTCACAAGCAGACTAGTGGAGATGGATTCTAGTGAGTACAGATGGATCTATTTGCATTCTGGAGTTCAAAAAGGTCATGTTATATTTGTCAAATAATTTTTTATGTCAGTAAATATGTAGCAAAAATTAGCGCAGGTTAATGACCAGTTGCTTAACTACTGTTTAAAGTTATGTTGGTCTCGAGAAGGGTGTTTTACAGTATGTAAAGTATTTGTGAAATTTATGAAATCAAAAAATATCATATACACATCACAAGATCGTGATTTGGGTTCTTGGCAACTTATTCGTGCATATGACTAATTGCAAAGCATCCCACAATCACATGCCAATTTGTGATCTTCTCTGCTGGCTTCCCCAGAAAGTCTGAGACGGGAAGCTGACAGGGAATGTTGCCATCTGCTGAGAGGGCTCTTTTTTGTTGCAGGGTTTTTCCGAAAGAGTTCCCCACGTTCCATGCCTCCTTAGATATCAACAACCAAAATCCAAGAGGGCATGGAGCTCAAAATCTTCTCACTTCTATGAGCTTCCCACAGAGCAGGGAGACAAGGACCACAAGCTCTGTATGCTTGGACCCCACCTGCTAAAATTTAAGCAGGCACAGAACTCAAATCTCTCCCCACCTCTGCAGAGCCCTCAACTCTCAAAGGGCTACCTAACTGCCCTATTGCTCTGTTTGCTTAACTACCCAGGAGATCACCTAATGATTGCAACCAGAAACACCAGGATTGTGGTCATTAGTGAAGTGGACACCTGGGCATCTTGCTTCACTCAGTGTCTGAGATTCCAGTCCCAATTGTGGTTATAAGTTGAGGACTACCTATATAAAATATTGTTATTAACTATTTTTAAAAACAGACATTGATGATTTGAACTTATATGTTTTCAATAAAATATTTCATTGTATATAATAAAATATGTATTTCATCTAAGAATGCATGCTATAAATCCTAATCAGAATTTTAATGTTTTCTGTTTAGAGTAATCATACCAGTGATTTGAGTACCACAATAGTTTGGAATAGTCCAAGTTCATTAATGGAGACTCAAACAGGAAAAAATATTGCTTTGCAAAGTAACAAATCTCTATCATTAAACAAAAATGCAAGAGATAAGAGTCTAGTTATAAATGAAAATGTAGATCATAATAATCAATGTGATAAGAAAAAATCAACTGGAGAACTTCCAACAACAAGCAAAGATCATCCCACACAGAACTGTAAAAAAAATAATGAACTGGGCCAGGTTGATATGCCTGCAGTACAGCAATACCATACAAGTGCCATACATGGACCAGGCTTACAGTCTCCACCAAAACTGTCTACTTACAATGATTTAGGCAACTGTATTTCATTAAATCAAAATAGCGAGCATTTCAAATCCCAGAGTGCAGCTTCAAAGCTTTCATCTATGTCTTCTGGACTTCCAGCACTATTAACAGGATGTTCTCTGAAATCAACTCCATTTGCCCAGCAATATTTGGGAAGCTTGCCATCTCATGCAAACGTTTTGCCTCGGTACTGTCCACCAGTTCTTAGTGTTCCAGCAGGCCTGATTTATTCTACAATTCCTGTTGGTCACATTCAAAGCTCAGTAACTCCTGGTATAGCAGTAGGTTCAGGCATTGGGTCTGGAATGACAGGAACAACTCAACATTGCAACCTTACATCCAACCAAAATATCTTTAGTGGTACCTTACATACTGGGCAAGCACCTGATGCTGGGGGACTCAGGCAGAGGGAAGAATCAATGCCATTTGGATTTGGTAAGTCAGTATATCATAGTCATGTAAACTGGATTTAGCTACATTTCATTTCTTTTTTTTTCTTAACTCATATTTTAATTCCTTTGGTTTACTATTACTGTACCTTATATAGTGTTGATTAATTTGAAAAAGAACAGTTTAATGAATATAGGTCATAATGAGATTCTTCCCCATACCAGAATCATCTTGTCAACTGGAAATAATGAAATGGATCTTTTAGCTTTCTTTAGCAGTGTGCTATGTGCTGTACTGCAATGATTCCATAGCAATAATTTTCTCAAAATGTAACAAATTTGCTTGTACCAGTTGATCTGGTTCCAGAGTAAGAGATATTCTCTCACACAGAGTTTACATGGTGAAACTCAAAGATTCTGATTCTAAAAGCTTTTCAAATAATTCTAATGTAGCCCTTCTATTTTTCTATATTTGGTTAAATCATCTAAAACAGGTAACCATAAAATGATAGAAAGGAAGCCCTTTTCTCATCACTTATAGTTCTGTAATATGTAAACATATTTTCTAACTTGTTGAAATTATTTCTAAGTATTACTTTATAGAATGAAAACCTTGGTGGAAGTTGTGGTTTATTTGTTTTTACAAATAGAGTATATCATAATATTTGATATTAAATGCTGTTTTAAATCAAATTAGCAAATCATAGCTATGGCTTTTAAAATTATATGAGCTTTTATTTTAATCTTATATTTAAAAATATACTTACAAGGATCTAATAAAGTATAAGTATTAACTGTTTTTATTACTATTAAGAGGCTACTCGAATGTAAAATGCCTTAACATGTAGCCATATTGCATTTTTTTTTACATTAGAACGTGTTAAAGTCCCAGAAGAAGTAAAATTCCCTAATTCTTGTTGTGTGGGTCTGACATCCCATGCTGTCCTTAACATTTTTAATCCATCTGAACGGTGGCTACAAGTCAGTATTGGCCTCCTTAGTATTATGCTTGATGGTGAAAAGGTATGTAATAAAATTTGCATATTCTTAAATAGTATTAAAAAAAGGTGTGTATTTTAATGTGTTCAGGAATTGAGCAAAAATACAGTTAGAAATGGAGCTACAGCTTCTATGGCAGCCTCAGGAAGATTTCTTAATTGAAATCTCAGCATGTCATTGTGAAATTATATCAGTCTTGTCTACATATCCTATTCCCAACTATTGGTTATGACTCTTTGTCAAACATCTGTGTGATATTTATAATGAAGCTTTTATATTCCTGTTCAAAATATAGGCCAATATAACACTTAAGCCAAAAAGCAGAGAAGATGTTAATGTGATCAGCACACTCATACAACTTGGAGATTTTAGCTTCTGTTTTTGTCTCTATAATATATATGACTCATAATTATATTGAAAATTGTTTGTCATCCTGTATACTTTTTTTTGGTTATAGATGGATCCTTTGAAACCCAGATGCCTGCTATTTAAGAGCAAAACTGTCATAGGACCTTGTGCTACAGAAGAATTAAAAATGCTCTTTTTACCCAGTCAAGCTGGAGTATTCCAGTGTGTACTGAATATTGCCTCTTGGCCATTTTCTGCAGATCCAGATCTCATTATTCAGGCAGAGGCTTTAGGATCTAGGGTAGTTGTGAATGCAGTTGCTGAAAATCCTGATATAGAGGTAAAAATTAGGATATAGAGATTAAATATCTAGCTTGTATTATTTAAAATAATTTATGGCATACTTAAAAAATAAAAAAACAGTATTAATATTGGTCTACGGATTGAAGTTAGTAAAGCAGTTAATTTTTTTGTGTGTACAACTAGATGTATAAAAACAGCTCTTTTGGCTTAGGTTAGCATATCATATTTTTTGAGCCATTTGCTAGTTTGAAAGGTTGATTTCTGGTAATGAAGATGCGTGGTAACAATCATTCTGCAAAAGTGGTAAGTCTTTTTTCTGTCCCCACTCCCGATTCTTTTTTTTTTTTTTAGGTGGAAGCAGGAAGAACAAATTCTCTTGATTTTGATGATTTGCCATATGGCAGCTGGAAAGCACTGCCATTGAAATTAACTAATAAAACTTGTGCTAGAATGCCAATCAGGCTTGTTATTCATGCAGTAAGTACACTCTACACTAGTTTGTCCCTTCATGGGGATTCTGAACTTAAGTGACTGCTAGGCTAGGTTCACTGTTGTCTTTATAGAAAATTATGTGGCAAATAATGCATGAAATTACAAACAATGTCCACTTTGTTGCAGAATGAACAAAGCCCAATTGGTATTAACTGGATTATCCAAAGTTTTTATTGTTATTCTACCAAGTGCTAGTCTGCACTGTACAGACTGCTAATTCCTTTACTGTTAATAATCTGAAAAGACAAAAGCTATCTAACCATTTCATGATCTTCACTGTCAATTCTAAGACTGGTTGTTGTATTGTCATTGATTTAATCTTTATATTTAATCAGTTTCCTCTTTTTTCATTATGCTTCTTTCATTACTAGTGCTTACAGATCATTTGTATTTTCAAGTATCATCTGCATAGTACTGATGTTTCTTCCTCCAATTTTAAAGCCATGTTCATCTTCCAATCTAGGCTTTCAAAACACATATATAGTTTAAACTGAAGCTTTTTTTTTAGAAAGTTAGTGCTAATAATCATAATTCACCGTCTTTTAAAAGGGCTAATATAGGTTTTAAAATTTCCAATGATAAAAAAATAGGCATTTGGTAACAGATTATCACAAAAAGATTTCCATTGATAAAACTTAAACAGTGGACTGTAAAAGAGTTAATAGTGAGCATGAATAAAACCTTGTGTTTAATACAGTGTGTATTAAAAATATTTATTTCAGAATGCCATAGCATGGCGCTGTTTCACATTTTCCAAGGAACCAGTAAATCCATCTCAAAGTGCAGTTCCCTCTTACAACATTTCTCAGCTAGCAGCTCCATCTGTTATATCTCATGTAATGAATGCAAGCTGTGATACACAAGTAAGTAGCTTGAGACTAGAATACTGTTATACATTTATATAAAAGTATATAACTCGGGTCTTCAAATTTGACAGCTTTAATACTTTTGGACTTCAACTCCCAGAATTCCTCCTCCAGTTGTGTTAGCTCAGGAATTCTGGGAGTTGAAGTCCACACGTCTTAAACTTGCCAAGTTTGAAGACCCTTGTTATAATTGTTAGCTACAGAGAAAATATGTTAAACTTTGGCAACATTATTTCATTGACCACATGCCAAAATTGTTCTATTTGGAGATATCAATTTGATTTAGTAGTATATCTAATAAAGTATGCCTGGTTGTGTTTTGAGAGGTTGTATATTAAAAAAAAAGAATATTTGTACTTTCTATATCCTCACTGTATATATATCTTAAGATTATAAAGATTTCTTATATCATCACTTAGCTTTTATGTAGCTCACTGAGGTCTTACTTTTTTTCAAATACTTTTAAAAATTGTACTTTCTATGTAATGCTTAATTCTACATCAGTATCTTTCTTTCCAGGATCCTGATGTTTTAGTAGTATGGGTCCAATTTCGTGCACCAAGCAAGTGCACATCTTCAGGTACAGATTTGCTATATTCTAAAATAAATTATGCTAAAAATCCTATGGCTAGTTTAAACTTAACATAAATCTGATTTTTTTTAATGTTAGACCAGCCTAGTATGAAAATTCCAACACATTCATATAATGCACCATTTATGGGGAAGGAGTGTCATTTATGTAACTGGTATAGTTACTGCTTTTGGGGGGGGGGGTTTGAATGCTATTTTAATCCTATGAAGAAGAAAGCAGAGACTGATTGCTCCCTGTGTTCTTGTACAGAGGAAAAAGTACTTTGTCCTTATGCACAAAAGGACTTGGAACTAATACAGGTCGTCCTTGACTTAAAACAATTTGTTTAGTGACCATTCAAAGTTACCACAGCACTGAGAAAAGTGACTAACCACCATTTTTCACACATACAACCATTGTAGCATCTCCATGGTCATGTGATCAAAATTCATTGCTAGGCAACTGGCTCATATTTATGATGGTTGCAGTATCCTGGGGTCATGAGATCAGCTTTTACAAACAAAGTGAATGGGGGAGCCAGATTCATTTAATAGCCGGGTTACTAATCTAACAACTGCAATTATTCACTTAATAAAAAAACCCGCTGTAAAACAATGATATGATAGTATATTCTATTATAGTATATATATTTTTTAAAAAGTCCATAATTCTAAACAGCTGAAAAGTAACTTTAAAAAACTTATGCCAGTGATAAATTAAAGCAAGAGTAATAAGCAAAGATCCTAAATCATAAATGAATGAAGCAAATGTATCTCTAAGAATAAAAATATAATGAAACATGAAAGATGGCCAAATATACCTCTTTAATGAACAAGTTCCACAAAAGGGGAACTCCATGGAAAAACTGTATCTGCTCTGTGGCAGTCTGGTCATATCTCTGGATGGATTTGTAAACAATATACATGAGAGTATCTCAGGAATTTGTGGGAATGGACTACACAGATTTCATAATTCTTTCTATGGCCTATTATACCTATATATCAGAGAGGCATGGTTGAAACTAAGCACATGCGCATACCCAATACTTTTATTCAGAGTTTCAGTGTATTAATTATTATTGGGATTTGCCACTCCATTCCATGTTGGTGCTAAGCTGATTAGAAAAAGGATGATATATTAAATGCAAGGTGGGGGGGGGGATACAAAAATAGTGCTGTCAGAATAGCCAGGTTTTTACAGTCCTGCAAAACCCAGGAAGAGAGTGGTAGTCCAGATGTGTGAGGCAAGGGGTTTCATAGAAGGGAACCACTAGAACATATTCATTTAGATATTAAGGGGGAGGGAGAAAATGATTATCCCATAACCTTGTCTTTTGTTGTCAGTTTAATGCTATCCTTTTTGAAAGCAATACCATATAAACAAATGTTTTGGGTATTCTAAATGATATTCTAAATAGTGTCATTTTAGTAATTGTATTTTAATTGGTATCATTTTGATATATGATTACATGATGAACGATTTGAGGACAAAGCTGACTCTAGAATGAGAAATTAGATTTTATGCTTGAACTGTTTCAGATACTTTGGGAGCTGCTGATGAGTACTTTGCAAGAATTGACGTGGAAATTGATTGTCCAGAGCCTGGTAATGTTTTAAAAAGTATACCTTTGAGGGCAAGGTCTGGAACCCCTAGGATATATGCTCCTAAGGGCCTACAGGTATTCTGTAAAATCATTTTACCAAATGTGAACTATTTCTGTATTTGTTTTCTAAAAGTAATGTATAAACTTTCCCCCCCAGACATTATATATGTGTGCAAAAATAGGATCATCAACAAAACAGCAGTTGCCATTAAAGAATGCTGGGAATATAAAAGTTAATTTGAAGATCATGGTAGGTTTCTTAATTTTTATTCCTTGGAACTAACTTAAAATTATCAGCTAGGTGGTGAAGGAGATTAATATAATTGTTTATTATATTAAATAGACTCTTTATTATAAGAATTTATTTGGTTCCATGATATTTTGAAGATAAAGTATGACAAAGCAATAATCAAAACTTGTGGTTAATTTGATGAAACTAAAACAATTGTAAACCTATATTAATAGTATTGTGCCACTTTTTTCAATTTTTATTGAACATTTTAACAACAATTATAAGAACTAATGCAAAAACATAGAGCAGATAAAATGAAAAGGGGGATACAAAAAAAAGCTAAAAGTACAGTCAGAAAAAAAAGATAAAGTAGAAAAAAAGACAGAAATAAAAAGAAATAGCTTCCAATATTCTTCACAGCAGTTATAAGTACAATTATATTTTAATATTTCTCTCTAAATTCTCTCTGCTTTTTTCTAGACAGTTGAGCCAGATAACTGTATATCTATCAATCCTGAGGACCTAATTCTTATACCTGGAGAAGAACAAGAAGTAACTATTGAATTTTCTCCAAAGAACTGTAAAAATTCAGATAGGTAATATAGCATATTTTAAAAATAATGATATTAAATAACTCCTATTTTTCTAGCCTATCTAAAAATAATTTTGTTTCAATAGTGTTGTGAAAATAATGGTTTTGCCATCTGGGCCAGAATATAAAGTAACAGTGAAAGGTGATGTGTCAATGGAAGAGAACAAACCACTGGTACAAAAATGCTCCAATCCAGAAGTTCCTCCGATTCTTGCCAACAAGCAGCTTTTGATATGGGGAGGTGTGCAGGTTGGCAGAACAGTGTAAGTGTCAAGAACAATGTAAGCAATGTATGCTTCTTCATTGATTTATAAAGCTTGAGCCACATTTTTAAGCAGTTTATTTAACTGAGTGATGATAAATGAAACCTTAAAGCAAGATTTTTCTAACATACTCATGGTTTAAAGATCTATATTCCTCTGAGAAAATGCCTTGACATTGCATAGAAAATGTTACTACTAAACATACAACTAACTCCTGTTACCAGGAGATTCTTACATGCTGTTATTGTATTTGTGACAATATTGAAGGAAGTCTCATTAGTGCCCACCTACCATAGAATGTGGTAGTCCGAATGTTTAGTCTTTGAATTGTAATTGCATATGTAGCAAGGCTTTGATTGAAAAACAGTACATTGACCAAACTAGCTCAAAATATGCCATATTTCAATATGGCATATAAAATTCCAATTTACACTCACAAAAATACAGTTCACACAAAAACTAGCTTGTTGCCTGCTGTTGCCCTCTCTTCTAGCAATCTCCTTTCTCCCTACTTCTTAAACAATACCTGTCTTGTTGATCTCTGTTCAGCAAAATTTATACCTCCAAATACCTTCAAAAAGCAGAAAGCAAAATGTAGAAAGAGCATTGAAAAACTGCTCATGTCTTCTGAATCATTCTGATAGGCAGGATCCCAAAAATTCACTCATGAGGGAAAAATATATTCACGATCTTTGCAAATTAAGAACCATATTAGCTTTTAACGAGAAAACAAAACAACAACAAATTAGTTCTGTAATTGTGATACTGTCTTTTCTAACTTCAACACTTTGTCTTGTGGAACTGATCTTTGTACATACCAATTGACCAGGGAGGACACTTTAACCCAACAGTTTTGCTCCACAATTACACTATTAATTAGGTTTGGCTGTTCTCATGACATAGTACATATAGTCCTCATTTAACTATTGCCTTGACTAGCAATCATCTGACAGTGATGAACAGCAACAGTGATGAAAAAGTAACTTTATCACCAATCCTTGCATTTACAATCTTTGCAGGTCTGTAAAGCAAAGGAAAGCTGAAGTGAGAACACAAGAACAGTTGCAGTTTTATTTAGCAACTGCTTTGCTAAATGTCCAAGTTGCTAGTCACAATTGTGGTCACTAAACTAGGGCTACCTATAACCCCATCTGTGACCTAGTTAAGCATATCATAAAAACCCACTCTGTGGAATTGAAGAGTTCAAAAATCTTTGGAAATATTAATACCACTAAAATTGTTTTGCTCAGTAAAATGAAGAAAATAGTAAAGTTTGAGTAATTGTACAACTTTCTCCTCTATGTTTTAACACGGGGGTGTCAAACTCATGTTGTCACGGCAGCATCATGTGACATATCTGGACTATTTTCCCCTTTGCTAAACTGGGCATGGACATGGCCAGTGTATGATGCATCCGGCCCGTGGCCCAGGAGTTTGACAGCCCTGTTTAACATATTTTTAACTGTGAGTCTTTATTAAATTGTACCTTGAGATGGTCTGCAAGCAGGTGCAGATCAATAAATTACTCAATTACTTAATAGTGAAATACTTGTTTAACAAAGTGATCTGTTAATTGCATCCAAAATGCTTAACCTTAGAAAGCCCAACAATATCTCATTGCAGATGCTATCTTTGAAATATTCAATCTTTGAAAAGTTAAGTAATTTAGTATTTCATATATTAAAATACAACCTGGCACTTTATTAACAGTTAAATTAGTGATTGCTTTGGCTTCTAAGTAATACAGTTCTTTCTTGGCAGATTTAATATCTTTCTTTAAAAATGCATTTCCCCGAGTATAAATAAACTGCCATCAAATGTTATAATTTTTAGGCAACAGAAACTAATTCTGAGAAATGACTCTTCATCAACTTCTCAGCAGTTAAGATTGCTAATAAGGGGTGAGGATCAAGATTGCTTCCAGGTAAGACAAGAAAATGGTAAATAAACCTGATTGAGAATGAGGCTATTTTTGTTTGTGATAACAAAATAACACTAGAATAATGCTTTGTTTTGTTTTTCAAGCTGAAGCCTTCTGTATAGGATGATAATTCCCAAGGTTTATGGTCATTGAATTCAGCAGAATTTGTCAATAAATATGAATAAATTAAAAATCTTATATGATTCAAGACTTTAAATTTTTGAAAAAGATGTTGGTTTTATTTAATGTTAACCAACATTAAAATATTTAGTGCTAATTTTGTTAGTGTAAACCAGTGTTTCTGAATATAGTAATTGCCAGTTCTGAAGCCTATCTTTTGGGGAAGTGTTGTCATTTTCTAACTTACAGCTTTGTGAACAAAGCCTCTCTTCAGAAAGTTAATGCACGTAGATTGCTTTGACTCTATTGAGCCTGCACATGGAAAATGTTACAAAGTAGAACTGGGTGTGAATGAAAAATGTTTTCATCAATCAAGATTTTTTGAATTGATGCTAATAAGATTTTAGAGATTTTTTGGTTTTAATTTTGTCTTAATTTGTAGAACAAATTATTTCAAACTAAAAATATTGACAACTTAACTCAGGTAAACTTAGTATGATTCTTTCCTTCTACATTTGTAGTTGAAAATTGGAGAATATGTATACAATAACTGTGAAATCAAGATCCGCCCAAAGCACGATTACAATATCTGTCTAACATTTACACCGTATCGTTTAGCTTGCATGTCTGCAAAGCTGGAAATGAAACAGCTTGGTGTTCTACCTCAGCTAGGAGTCAAATTCACTGTAAGTTGTCTACTCTACTTATAATGTGATGCTTAAGTTTTTTTACTACATTGTTTTCCTTCATTTCTGAAATAAATTTAGATAATACATATATACTT
Source organism: Pseudonaja textilis (assembly GCF_049901715.1). Taxonomy (NCBI): domain Eukaryota; kingdom Metazoa; phylum Chordata; class Lepidosauria; order Squamata; family Elapidae; genus Pseudonaja; species Pseudonaja textilis. The sequence goes on along the minus strand of NC_141992.1, from coordinate 149,440,834 downwards.
TTAAATTGGGAAAAATTAGAACTTCTGATAATACTTGTCATTTTGGACTTTTCAGTGTACTTTTCAGTTTAGATTTATTATTTGTGAAATTTTAAAATTTATTTTTAACATAATCTATTTAGCCTGTCTGAATTAAATCTCTGACCATGTTGCACTATTGTAATACATTGTAGCTGCTGTTTCCTGACATAGTGGGAGTGTATATTTTTGTTCTGATTAATATGGGGGAATGAGAACTCAAGAAATTATAATCCCCATCTATGTTAAAATATGTATTACTTCACATTACAAGATTTGTATCACAGTGGTAAAACTATGTTTATTTGAATGGCACAATTATAAACTTTCTTAAGTAAAGCAGAAAAAAGTGCAGATAAAATAAAATATATTATGGCTTCAGAGATAAAAGAGCTTTAAATGCCATTTCATGACTTTTTTGTAAGAAAGATCAGATTGCTGATTTGATTGTGTTGTTGCTGACCTGGGAGATGGGCTGGAGTTCTTTATGGGTTTTTATAATGTGATGGATTTTTTAAAATGTTGTAAACCACCTAGAATCACCTAGAGTCGGGCAGCTATGTTTGTTTAATAAATAAAAAATAACAAAGAACCTATTCAGTTAGTATTACATATTTAATTAATCTGGTTTTAAAAATAATGCTTGCTGATTAACCATTGTGCTGTTTGTTTTCTATATTCAGTGTCATAAGCATGGACCTTGTTCATACAATATTAATTTTCTTATGTTCTGATAACCCCTCCAATATAAAGTATATACAGTGTGTAGGAGCAAATAGCTGAGTACATAGAGAAGGCAGTCTTTCAGACATGGTGCCTTTATGTAGTTTAAAGCTATAGTGTTGACTTGGTAAGTGGGTGTACCTGAAGATCTTTATGCACTTTCATAATTTAGGATCTCCCTTTTTCTTGAACTAAGCAAATGAAAACCAATATGAAGGGATTCTTTCAATTAATGTCGTTTCTGTTTGTGTTTTTTTCTCTTTGTCTTTTAGATACCATTGTATGGTTATGGAGGAATAAGCAATGTGAGACTAGAAGATGTTAAAAAACATGCTAACAAATATATATTAGGACTGCCTGATTTAGCACCTGGTAAAACAAGTCATACTACTTTCTCTGTACAAAATACGGGCTGCCGGGCTGCCTATGTAACAGCATTGTGTTTTAAAAACATTTGTGAAAAAAATATCATGGATCCAAATACAATGAGAATTCTTCCAGAAAAGTTCATCCTTAAGGAAGGTTTGAAGCAGGTAATCAGCCAGCCATGTAATTGCTTGGATAAATACGTATTACCTTTGTAAATTCTTATGCATTTTAAGATATCAATTCAATTATAATTTTGTTTTGTATCCATACATATTTTTAATCAAATATTATAGCACTTACAGAAATATGTGAAATTTAATACAATAATAACTGTCTCTCTCAGAGAATTGCAATTACATATATTCCCTCTGAAGAAATCAAGAGTTCATCAGTGTTGTCTACAATTTGCTTGTTTTATGGTGATGAAATTTTGAGACAACAATGTTTCAGGTAAAATCTGTTTCTTTGAAAGCCAAAATAACTTTAAAAACTCATAGCTATTCCTTTAACACTCCTTCTGTTCAGCATCTAAGATAATTGGTTCAAAGGAAGGGAATGAATTCAAATATCAGAAAATTAATTCCATATACTGAAATTTATGCAGTTTTTAATCTATATTATATAAAGTTTTTGTCTGTTTTTGAAATTTAATAATTCAATTTATTGAACCTGTAATTTGGTAAAATGTACTGCAGCAGAAGACTTCCAGTATTGCCCTTCAGTTAACTTCATTTTTTGTTTATGGTACTAACATTCCTAATCAAATGCCAATAGTACAATGTCAATTGTACTATTCGCATCAAAGGGCAATTTAACAAGTATCAGATAGATTTATAAATTATTCATTAATGTAAGAGTTCTGAGGTTGTCTTGAACAGTGCTGATAATTGTTAAATCGTCGAACAGTGAATAACAGCATCATTTTTCCATGTGTTTAAAGTTTTAATTTGAAACTTAGTTGGAACTGTTTTATATTCAGATGACTCCAGTGGGAAGCCTCTAGACTAAAGTGATTCCAGTTGGCTATGTTCCACCTGCATTTTTCAGAACTGTATTTAATAATCTGAAAGATTCTGATTTTTTTTACAGTTCATGTATATTGGAGGCATGCCAGATCATGATTTTAAAAAAATGTATTCTAAATGGCAGGTTATTATTATGAATCTCTTTAACAGACCAAAACGAATATTAACTTTGGTTGCAGAAAAACCCATGTTCATGCGTTTTATTATAGTCTCTATAGTTTTATTATAGTCTCTAAAATCTTTACTTTTTGAGTCCCATCATCATGCAGAGGATAGATGAAATTATTGCTGCTCAGAATTTTTTGTAGATGGATAAAGGAACAAATGGAGTGTTTTATTCCATGGAAGGCATTTAAAGCAAATAATTGTCAGTAAGATTCTTCGGTTAACCATGAATGCTTAAAGTATTGGAAAGTGTCTCTTTCCTTATAGAATCAAAATTACATTGATTTAAAATTTCATCCATTGCAGAGGTGGTATTCAGCAGGTTCTGACCAGTTCTGGAGAACCGCTAGCAGAAATTTTGAGTAGTTCGGAGAACCAGCAAATACTACCTCTGATTGGAGATTTTACAGTATTCTTCCCCTGCCATGCCCACCAAACCACGTCCACAGAACTGGTAGTAAAAAAATTTGAATCCCACCACTGATCCATTGTTATATCTTGCTTATATATATAACAAGGAGTAGCTCAGTAGTAGCTTGTTAGTAGTCTTGGATGCTGCTTTTAAACTGATACAACTGGAACCACTATTTTTACATACTATTTTTATTTTATCAACTACTTCATGAAACTAATAGTATCTTTAAAATCATGTTAAAATTTTCTACTTAGAACAATACAACATAAATCTGAAAAATTGCAAAAAATACTTACTCCTGATAATCCAGTAGTAAATATTAAATTTGATGAAGAATTTCTTGGAGAAGACCTGGTGGAAGAAGGTATTCTGAAATTCTATGTAGTTTATATTATATGTATACACTTTAAATGTATTGCTTTCTTTGCATTCCTCTCTCACTTTCTTTGAAGGGGGTACCAGGACTCCCGCTTTATTGTCAATAAAGGAACTGAATCTGAAAGTTTGATTCTTCTTCTTGATTCATCTTGTACTAAAATTGAGTTATTTTGAGTTTGTCTCTCATATTTGCTTCATTTTAGGACTATGTAATCTGTTCTACAAATCATTCAGTAGTTCTTTTCTTCCTTCTCTGAGGTTAGCTCTTAACTCTTTTATAGTCACTCATTGAGATTTTGTGACTGAAGTAAAGCCTATGTCTTCTGGTTGCTCCAATACTTTAACACATCACACCACATTGCTATATGTCTACTTCACTTACCATGTACAAGAGAACCAATTATTTTAGGAATTGGTACAGATATTTAATGGCACTAGCTGATTTTTCCATTGTCATTACTTGGACAAAATTTTAAGAAAAATTTGTTCAGATGATGCAATCCCTCTCCAAAAAGTCCAGAACAAATAAGATTCCTGCAATCCTGTATGTAGAGTTTATTTGTTATTGTTTTCATTAGCATTAACTTTATCTGTGAAATTATTTGAGAACACGTTCCACATATGGTGAAACTATAAAGATTATTAATAGGATGCATAACTATAGTAGCAATAGCACTTAGACTTATATACCGCTTTATGGTGCTTTACAGCCCTCTCTAAGCGGTTTATAGAGTCAGCATATTGGGTCCTCATTTTATCCACGTCAGAACGATGGAAGGCTGAGTCAACTTTGAGCCTGGTGTGATTTGAACTGCCAAATTGTAGGCAGCTGGCTGCAGAAGTGGTTTGCAGTACTGCACTCTTACCACTGAGCCAGAGGCTCGTACTATGTTGTTGTTGGTTGTTATTATTATATAATATTGGAATGGTGGAGCTTTTCTTTCATTAATTCAATTTGCCTAATTAATTATTTTCTAGTATATGACCTTCCACAACAGCTAAATGATCTTCAGTATTTTTTGACAAACATGCGAAAGATTACACTGTCTGTTGTTAATGATTCTGCAAGCACCGTATCTGATATTAGGCCATCTTCAGTACGTCAAGTGGCATTGGAGAGGTAATGGCATTTACTTTTTTAAAAGAATGCTTTAAATTGCTAATGAAATAATATTTAAATCTTTAAATTGCTAATAAACATTTCCTTATTAAATATGGGAATTACAGATAAAATTTAAAAAAATAGATCTTAGTGGTTAATTAATATGCACCAGTAAATTTTAACACAGTATATCTGAATAAAATGTATTTTTAACTCATGTGGTCATGATATCTTTTCTCTTTGTTTCATTTTGTTTAGAATAAAATTTAGAAAATGTAGCCCAAGAATAAGAGTAAAATTACTCTCACATGACACCCTATCATGGATTTGGTCCTAAAGTCCCTTTCTTTCTGAGGAATTCCAGGGAAAGAACAGTTTTTGGGTCTAGAATTGTTTTGAAAAATTTTACCTAAGAGCTGGAAAACATCAATATTTCTTGGTTTCTTCCTTGGAAAATGTGTGAAGTTGAGAAATTTGAAGGGAGGGGGAAAGGAAGCATACTGGGTTTCAAGGAACGGAGGACCTGTCTTCTTTTCTTTGAGATTTATGTGGCTGTCTATCTTAAGCAATAGCTCTGTATGACTCACTATACACAATATTAAGAAAGAGAAAAATCTAAATACAGACACAATAAATACACATAAAAAAGGCAAGGCATTTTACCCTTTAGCCTCTGTTACAAGCTCATTGATATTGAGCTCTGTTACATTTAGCCCTAAATGTTTTGTAGATAATATTTGGCTTATGACCCTAGTGGAGCTTGCCCATTATCACCATCTGTTGTAACAGTGATAAAACTTGGTAATTGTCTTTAAATTACACTTTTCCCTCTTTATTCTCCTAATAATTAGTGATTAATTAGTTTTTAACTATTTAAAGACCAGGTATTCCTGAGAAATCTGCTATGACTCTGGATGTACTACCTGTAAAAGGACCTCATGGCTGTGCCCTATCTTCAAAAAATGATGGCCTAAATGAAAATACCCTTGTTTCTCATGACACTTGGACTCTTCAACCAGAATTCATGATTCTCACAGCTCCTTTTCAAAGTGAGTAACTTAGCAAGTTTTAGTACATAATAAAAATATTGTTACGACTTTTTCCCTGTTGATGTAGTCTTATATTTGAAAATTATTAATCATACAATATAATGGGATCTTGGAATCTGATAATTCTCCAGCTTGAATAATCAGTTACCAATTCAGAAAAAATGGATATCATTTTTGTCAAAATTTACAAGTTTGTTTAAGTTAACAGTAAGTATATAAAATGTTTGTAATTCAAATATTTGTGGAAGATATCTGAAAATTCATGCAATTCTTATTTCAAAAGGTGGTGCAACAGTTACTAAATATACACAAATAACGAATAACTCAAACCGATCATTGAAATTTGAACTATCGTGGCCTGCTCATTGTCTTACAGTAACTCCTCAACATGGAACTATTGAACCAGGGTACGTACTTCTGTTGTTTCTGAATATTTAATGAGAACAGATATATAATGCCTTTTGATTCTGTATTCATTTACCTGAAACTGTCATTGAATTCAGAATATATACATAGAATTATACTGTGAGTCAAATGAATTTCATTTTGTTACAGGAGTTTTTCTATGGCCATAAGTGTGTCTCCTAACGTTGTTATTTGACTGTAATTCTTGATGAGTTACAAACTGAATCTGTGTGGCCATGATGGTGAACCTATGGCACGCATGCCGGAAGTGGCACGCAGAGCCATTTTCCCTGGCACATGAGAGCTCACCTGGAAGAGCCCCACTGCATGCGCACACGGTGCTGCCGCCCGACATCTGATTGTTGGATATCTGGCGTGCATACGTGGGAGGCTGGGGGTGTGCAGAAATGGGCAGTGCGTGCGCTGAGGGGTCATGCACAAATGTGCAGATGGATGGCACGGGGGTGTGATCGCATGCGCAGACGCACTGCGTGCTGCAAGGGGATCACTCGTGCAGGCACAGGCGTGCAGCGTCCAGCAAGGGGAACACATGCGCAGCCACACAGTGCGCTGCAGTGGGATCGCACAGCATCCGGCAAGGGGATTGCATGCACATGCTCAGATGCGCTGCACGCTGCAAGGATATTTTTGAGCTATTTTAAATACGATATAATAAAATTAATCTGTGGTGTTCTAGTGCTTTATGGACGTTTTGCTAAATGATTCATTAGCATATGAACTTTTTCATTATACTGTAACTCCTTAACCAAGAAAGTTTATGATTCTTCTATACAAATCAAAGTGTTATAATTTCTTATATTAAGTTTTCTCATTTCACTTAAGTTCAGAACTAAGCACTGAATTCATTTTCTAGGAGCAATATTTCAATTCATGTGAGTCCAAATCCATCACTCGCAGATAATAAATCAATATTTCCATGGAGTGGCCTTATATACATACATTGTGATGGTGGACAAAAAGTAAGTGCTTCAAAAAATGTGCCAAAGTTCTAAAATAAAATGTTACTCATGATATCATACCTAGTTTTATTATTGTAAGCACCCATATTTTCTGAAAGATTTGGGAAGGGACTGCAGAGAAAATTGCAAAGGAATAACAAATATGAATCTTTGAACTCTGTTTGGAAGGGCCCAGAGCTTTGTACCTGTTATGGAAAAAATAAGTACATACGTACTCAGGCACTTTTGATTTATTCCAACATGAGACTTAACTGATTATCAAACCCCATAATCTCATCAGTTTATTGAACTTTATTCCAGTGAATATGGCAACATTATAGGAACAATGATAATCTGAAAAATGGTGAACACGCTTGGCAAATTGAAAATAAATTGAGACTATTTTAAATAGTTACAAAAAACATGCAAATTTAATTGAAAATCTTCATCAGTATCAACAAGACATAGTATATCTTCTTCATATCGATCTTTGTTCTACATTGCCCCTTTGTATTCCAAATATTAATTGATTGCCTGAGAAATAGGGTACTGTCTCCAAAACCAGATGATATATAAGATAAGACAAAGGACATCATTTCACATGAATGGGATATCATTTCCCATGATTCACATTTTAATTCAGCTAATAAAAACTGGAATAAAACTTTTAGCATTTACTGGTAGTTCTTTCTTAGTGACTATTTTGCTTAGTGACCATTTGAAGTTACAATGGTGTAAAACAGACAGCTTTGTGACCAAACCTTGCATTTATTACCATTGCAGCATCTTATGGTCATGTGAACACCATTTAAATAATAACTCTTGTAATAATAGCAGTGTAGCCAAATCATTCTGATCTTGTGAAATTTTTAGATTTATTGTTTTTTTAAAAAAAAAATCATTTGCTCATTTGAAACCAATGAATCAGGTCTATTAGGTCAAATATAATTGTTGGAGAGACTGTTGATTAAGTTCTATTTGTACCTATGACTAGATAAAAAACTGTTTCTTTTGCTCTTCGGTGTAGAAATTAAATGTCAGCATTTCAGCAAACCTCCACTCCAACCAATAACTCCGAGACAGACATCTTCTCAAAAGTTCCTTTTATTTTGGAATGTAACTGGCACAACTGGGAAACCTGAATCTGAAAGTTCCAGCTTCCTTGCAATAAATAAAAGCTACAAATCCATCTCCTGCACCCATCATCACATCACATGCCCCAATCACCATCCGTCCTAACTTTCCTCACTTATGCACAAAATAACATGACCTTGAATTAGAAAAAAAATGTTGCTATGTCTAACGACATACACTCCAAGAAATTCCCCTGTCCCACTTTCCCAGACTCAAAATGTGGCAGTGTGAGAGCATCTGGTCTTAATATGGCTTCCAAAGCTAACACTAATGATTTTTTATCATTATGCCCAATAATTCTGATTTATAGCATTTAAGGAACATTCAACATATAACATAGAGATGAAATTAGTAATTCCAAAAGAGGAGTTATTTTTCCAGTTTATTTGATTGAGATTCATTTTTTCTTGCTGTATAAAGTAATAACTCATTTTTCTTCCTGTAATAATCCAACCCTATATATCAGGGTTGCCAACCTTTTGGATCCCAGGGCCCACCCAGGTCCCTGAGATGCACACTCCCACACACGGCGGCAACAACAGTTCCCTCCCCCAGCACCCGCTGTCAGCTGTCCCCATTAGTTCTCTGGCTTTGAATTGCTCCTGACTCTCTCTCTTTCCATCCCCCCTTCCCCCACGCCCACGTACAGGCAGGAAAGGAAAGGGAGACAGAGCCGTGCGCAACTCTCTGCTTTTCCAGCCCTCGCTGCCTCTCCCAACATTTAAGCCTTGGAAACGCGGGCAAAGCCGCCACAGCAGTAGCGCCCTGAGTTGCTTGCTTCTCCACTATTGCCTCCTCCTCCAGCACCTCCTTCTATGGGTGATTCTTAACTAACCGAGCATGCTACAGCAACTCAGGGCGCTACCACTGCAGTGGCTTTGCCTGCGTCTCCGAGGCTTCAATGTTGGGAGAGGCAAGGAGGGCTTTCCTTTCCTGCCTGCACGTGGTCACCAGGGGGGGAGGAAAGAAGCGGGAGCAATTCAAAGTTAGAAAACTAATGGGGAGAGCTAATAGTGGGCGCTGAGGGTGGGGACTGTTGTTGCTGCCTCTGCCGTGTGTGGGAGCTGGTTGGTGTGTGCATCTCAGGGACCTGACTCCGGGGTCCCTCGAAGAGCTGGGAGGCGAGAGAACTGCGCAGCACAGATTAATTGCTTTCAGGGCCATTTCTTCTGAGGCCCACCAGAATTTTTCTGTGGCCCACCAGTTGGCGACCACTGCTATATATAATTCATAAAAATATCCAAAACAGTAATTAAATCAGCTGATTGTTAAAGCATATTTTAAATTATTAAATATATATATATTTAATAATTGCACTTTTTAAAACTATATTGAATTAATAAAACAGACTTCCAAAAAAACAGTGTTATGGGAGCTTGATTAGATATAACAATAGAACTTATATTACTGTGATCTAATTAATCAAAGATTAAAATCAGGAGCAACTCTTTTAAAAGACTGAAGAAAAATATCCTTTAGTAATGGATTCAAATGTTACATTTAAAATGTGTTCCATGTATGTAATATAAATGTACTTGAAATAGTATCCATTAAAAAAACAAAAAAATGATTAAAACTATTCTAATTATCTGGTAAAAAGTATATTTTAAAATAAAAAATATTAATAGGTCTAAATATGTAATCACCAAAAATAAAAATACATCAGATATATCTTGGTTCTACAAGTAAATTTTTAAAAACTAATCAAAATTATTATTTTGACATCAGCGTTCTGGAGCTGCACTTAAACACTTGGAGTTGCCTAAGTGAACAAGAGTGCACAAAACTTTACATGTTTTAATAAAACTTGTTAGTTGGAAAATATGCTATCTGACTTCTGACTTGCCTCATAACCATACCATAATGTCAAACAGACTGGTCCATCTCTCCAGTAAAAAATCCTTATCAGGAAAAATGGAAATGAAGATTTTTTGAAATACTCTCTTTTTAAGTGATCCATTTTAGAAAATATCTTTCTTTCTTGAACAAATATTAATGCCTATTACTTTCCACGAAACAATAATATAAATAAAATATATTTAGCAAAATATATAGTTTTACTTATATCTCTAAACTAATTAATAGGGGAAATTATTCAGTAATCTGATACCTTTAACAATTCTTAATTTTAAAAAAATAGAACAAAACCACATGATCATTAATATTTTTAAAAAAGAAACATTTTCAATAGCATCTGAATCAAGATATTTTACTATGCTCTCCTGAGAACTTGCAAGAAGGCGCTAATCTTTCAGTCTACAAATGATATTGTGAATTCCACTGTTGTGCAACAAATACTTTAAAAAGATTTAAATTCATGTTTTCTATTAAGCTATTGATAGGATTGCTTTTTAGCTGATTACATTTATTATTTTCACATTGCAGTTGAATTGTAGTAATCCATTCCTAAATGTTAGGGTATGTGTCTTAGATGGCAGTTCTAAATAGGTATCCTATATATAAACTTGAGACCTTAATCATAGAAAAAGGTATGAATTTTATGTCTTTCTATTATGTACAGCTTGTTAAGGTTCAGATTCAGGAAAATATGACTGAGAAGTCATCTAAAAAGAGCTCACTAATGGCTAAAATGGATGCTCATCAGCAACAGTCTGAACCAGCTGTTACTCACATACAACCATGCCAGAAAAAACAGCTGACCAAACTTGAAGTTAAAAATCGGACCATATTTTTTCCTGAGACAAAATCTGGGGAATATTCAGGTAAATTCTAACTTAGGTATATTGGTATCCTTGGGGCACATGTTTTTAGTGCTAAGAGGGAGAGAGACAGACACACATATACAGAGAGAATAAAATAAAAAATCAATTCTAACATTAACATTAAGAGCCTCGGTGTTGCAGTGGTTAAGAGTGCAGTCCTGCAAGCTACTCCTACTGCAATTTGTCTAGATTGAATCCCACCAGTCTCAAGGTTTCCTCATCCTTCCATCCTTCCAAGATGGATAAAACGAGGACCCAAATTGTTGGGGGCAATATGCTGACTCTGTAAACCACTTAGAGAGGGCTGTAAAGCACTATAAAGCGGTATGTACGTCTAAGAGTTATTGCAAAATCTTTTCACTGTATTTGCTGTGTCTTAGATTTAGCTTTTCTCAGGAACATTTCCTACATATGGCTAAAGTTTTTGAGGGAGAAGCTAGGTTTGAAAAGGAGGCACCAAAGGCAGCAAAGTGCTTCTGCTTTGGCCATGGCGGCTTGGTGCAAAAGGTGGAAGAATGGTGCAGGGTACTGGGAGAGAAAGCAGTTGACAAATGAATGCTTGCCAGGGGCAGCTGAAGCTTCCCGGGATGTAGAAAACAGGCCTAGAATCATGCAAGCCTGGGGTTTCTTGCCATCCCTCAAGGCAGAGGGCAGGGTGGCCCAAAAGGCAGAGATAAGGGGGAGGGGGAGGTAGTTGAAGACAGTCCCTTAGCTTACTGTGGTTTGGGGCTGGGAGAAACCATATCTGGAATGGCTTGGCTTGAGATGGGTAGTCACTTAATTACCTGCAACTCTCGGTTAACAATCACAATGCTGAATGTTGGGATTGTCATTATAAGTCATTGTGGTCAAATTATATCTCACTTTATAACTATACCCGACTTAACAATGGAAATTCTAATCCCATTGTGATAAAAAAACCGAGGAGTACTTGCACGAACTGCTGTGCGACTCTTCAGATTCAGCCTTCAGAAAATGCTGGAGGAATATTTGTCTTCTGTAAGAAAGCAACCATACTATAGCTACAACTTCTTACCACTCCTGACCAAATAAGCAGTATAGATATTCAACAAACTGCTTGTTTCTATGGACTGCTGTGAAATTTACCATTAGCACTTTATTGTTTGGCCATTTTATTTTACAGAAAAATACTTAGAAATTGAAAATAATGGAGATGAAAATTTGAAGTGGTTTTTAACTTCTTTTGCACCACCGTATGTCAAGGTTAGTAAAAAAAAAATCTGGTTTTCAAAGATTGGGACAAAAAAATTTATAGAAGAAAAATTTCTACAGAAGTTCTAGTAAAGAAACAATCTGCTCATTTAAGCAGTTTGTGTTGTGTTTTTATTGATTTTTGCAGTCATTCTCTGCAACTGTTTATTAAACATGGTTTATTCAAAGCACTATGTAGGTTAACATGCTTTTCTTCAATTAAAAAACTAGTTAACCAGGACTTATGAGCTACTTTAATTACAGCTATTGCTAACTTACATATTGCTGATATAAAAGTTTGGATCAAATTGGAAAGTGAAATCATTTATATTAAGTGTCATTTTCACATTATTACAGAAAACAACTTCATATTTCATTCAGTAATATTGATTGCTTTAATAAGAAAGTATTTTCTTACATACAAGAAAAGTTTACTACATATCATATGTAGAAAAGGAGTTACATCACCAGAACAGCAGGTGTGGATAGAATGTTTTGTAAAACTCTGTTTAATAAAAACCTCCTTTTTGTTTTAAGAAAACACTTTAGAATTGTCTAGAAAACCCACAAATTGTTTTAGAGATAAACAGAATGACCATGGGTGGACAAAAAAGCACTGGCAGAAGGAGTGAGTTCTGACTTCCAGACAGTTTCCAACTTGATTTTGCTTGTGGAAAGCTGGCAGGGACCGTCAGAAATCACATCACTGGACTGCGGTGGTGTGGCACTGCTGCACAGCTATTTTGGCAACACAATCCTTGAGATTTCATTCCTATGGGAGTAGTGGGTTTTGGATTTTGGATGCATTCTTTAAAACAGCTCATTTGAGGTACTTTGATTTAAAAAATGTTGCCCTATGACTGTTTCACCCTGTTGAAGGTTACAGACAGACAAACATATAGTAATATATATATTAATGCTTTCAAAAATGTCTTAATTAAAGATACTATCAGATTTAAAACCATCAACCTTAGTTTGTTCACATACATATGAAATTCATTTGTTGAATCAAGAAATGATAGATAGATGAAAGTTGAAATAATTTTAAGTATTTCATAATAACAATATTGATAAGAAAAATAATTTTCACATAATGGTTACACCATGAAATCAATATATTACTGAAACTCATCTCTAGTCAATCAAAAGTAATGCAATGAAAGATGATTTAAACACTGCTTTATATAACTAATAGTTTTTATTAATAATTGTTTTATTTTAGGATGTTGATGAAAGTGGAGATGTTTACAGAGCTACATATGCTGCTTTCCAATGTTCCCATCTTTCGGGTACTCTTGAAATTTGTGGAAAAGAAAAAGTAAGTCACTATTTGATCATGTTCATATTAATTAATTGCCTTCTTAACTAATTTTACTTTAAAGGAAGAGAAGATGTCCCAAACTCCTAGGTTATAGTTGATAAAACTGTTCCTCAAGACAAGTTGTTGTAGAAACTTCTATTTTGAAAATAAATCAAGCATATCAGTAAGATTTTATTAGTTAGCCATAAATGTACGAAAGCAGGGTGTGATGGCTCAGTGGTTAAAGACCTTGAACTTGTCAGCCCAGGTTCAAGATAAAAGTGCCATAGAAGAGCTAAACTCCTGTTAACAGAGATGAGCATTGCCCCCTAGAGTCAGAAACAACTGGACAGTGGAAACCTTTATCTTTAGATGAAAGCATTGTTCTTTGAGTACATTGTACAAAATGAATGCTGTACATTTCCAATTATTCTGAAGTAGTTACTATTCCATTATCTTTGCCCCTTATGCATTCAGGAATCATAGTTTACTTGCCTTCACATTCTGTATGAATCATGTTACTAGGGGATATTGAGAGCCAGACTTTCAAAGCCAAAATATGATTAGGTACAAACAGGAATTAAGATTAGATACAGACCTTAAAGCAACTATGTCTTTATGTTGACATGACTAAGCTCTGCAGCTAATGTGCAAACCATGGACAAGATGTGCTTAGTTTAAGGTATTTCCAATAGATGCTCTTTGGGTGCTCTGAATCACACTTTGCCTTAGGGGATCATCTGCCATCCATTATTAGCAAGATTAATTTTAACTTTGTTACCTTTGCCATATATTATGGCAGTTCTGGCAGTTGAGCAGAAAAGAATGGTGAAATACATGCCTAAAATACAAGATTTTTTTCTTTGTTTTCAAAAATTTATCAAAAGTTCATTTTCATTCTGTTGTTTTCAGAGGATATTGATATTCTAAAGTCCTTGGTCCATTAAAAAAAAATCTTCCTTTTTCTCTGACATATTTTCATTTTCTTGATTCAAACAGTGAAGAGTGTTTTCTACACAAATTTATAAGGAAGGAAGTGGAACAGGTCAGAGGCATAAGACAAGGCAGTAGGACACCTCCTTCTGGGAAATTAGGCTGTTGCCATCTGTATTACCTACAATTAATTTCATCCCCCGCTCCCCCTCCTACCGCCATCCCAACCTAAACATTTATGGATAATATATTTTTAATAGTGACCACTAGGTGATAGTAAAGAACAACAGATGCAGCTTTTATATTCCCAAATGGCTGGTGGGAAATTCCTGAGTAAATAGAAAGGCGACATTATGATCATGGACCACTGTTAGCTCTCTGCCAATTTTGTGAATACAGTCTAGTTCACATGTTCTCCCTTGCCATAATGAGCCAGTGTGGGATTAGTAATTAATATGTTGTTCTGGCATAGAGGCAGCCCAGATTGAAGTCCATCCTTAGCCACAGAAACTTACTGAGGAATTCATTGTCTCTCAGCCCAAACTACCTTATATGGTTGTTGTCAGGAAGAGTGAAGGAAGTGTTAATTTCCTCTGACATCCTAAAAAGAAAAGGCGAGATAAACTCAACATTAAATTACTTCTGGTTTAATGTTAGCTATATGATGCAGGCATTATTTATTTGTTAAATATATATGCCTCATGATTCCCCAATCCATAGTTGATAGTTTAGTATGTCTAAACTCACCCAGTTGCTGCTATGTCAGCAAACTGCTTAAACAAATTAGTTTAGAGTGTCAGCAGAGCAGAGCAACTCTGCTGGTAAGGACTGTGTTTTCCTTCATATATGAGACTTGTACTAAAGTCTGTATTCAGTAAGGACTGTGTATCATATTGCATGATGGAAAAGAGAATAGCAATACTGTACTAAAGACCAGAATATTTTTTTGCAAATATTATTGACACATGTCACTACTGCTGTGCAAGCTTCGTTGGCTGCCTGTTGGCTTCCACATGGAGTCAAGGTGCTGGTTATTACCTTTAAAGCCCTTTTATAGCATAAAACCTGGTTATTGAAGTTTCTGCTTACCCATTGTGTTTGAACCGAGTTGATGAATTCCAGATCCCTTCATTAAATGTTGTCATTTTATGAGACCTATTCAGTGTACCTTCTCTTCTCCCGCCCTCTGGAATAACATCCCTCCAGAGATACAGACAACATGTTGTCTCCTGAGGGTCCCAAAAGCCTTTAAAACCTGGCTTTGTTTCAGGCTTGGGGTTAATATGTTGTTTGAGGGAGTGCAGATGTGGTTGGTTTTAATGTTTGTTTTAGTCCAGACAGTCTTGTTTTATTTTCTTTATGTTTTAAATTGTTTTAATTATTAATTATATTTTCTAAGCCACCCATAGTTCATTGGGTGAACTTACTTAAACAAGTTTTGCAATTTTTTAAAAAATAAAATTATGTAATGTTCAAATTCTATTAATTCAATTAAGTTTGGTAAAATAGTCATACATTCATGATTTTCTAATTTTTTTGATAGATTATAGTGTCGTTTCTACCTAGAGACAAGGGGCATTATTCTCAGTTTTGGGATCTTGAGTGTCATCCATTGCATGAGCCTCATTTGACAGACAAATATAGACTTCAGTTTTGTGGAATGGTAAGAATATGAATGAGGTATTTAACTATTGTTTGAAGTAGAGTCATAATTATAAGATTCCTTTTACATAGAATGGAAGAAGAAGAAAACACCCCTATGGTAAACAATTTGTGTGTTTATGTCTAATTGCTTTCTGATTAAAGCCTTAAAATGAACTATTTAAATAGAATATTTCTGTGAAATCTAATGTTACATACTTTGTAAAATAAAATAGCAGCATTTGATAAAATACTAGCACCTACCTCTTACATCTTTTCCTACGCTCTAATAAGTATGATACTAACCTTAGTATGAAAGTATCAGTTTTAAGTAGTTCTGGTTTTCTTAATTTCTGTAGAATAAAATTAGTTGGTTGATTCTATTTTTGAACAATTAATGGGTAAAAAAAGCATAGCACTTCTCTAATTATATTTTGTAATTTATGTATTGTAACAGAGTATTCTAAGCAGTAAACAGTTAAAAAACAAAGTATCCACATCATCATTGGTAAAAATCAATATTCGAGATGTATCACAAAGAAGAGAATACCTCAGTATATTTGATCACAACATATGGTATGTAAATTGGATGATTTATAAAATACATTTCTGCATATTCATTCTTTCTAAAGAAAGTAAATTCTCAATGTTTTAAATGTAAATTCTAGTTAGTAGCATTTTGTAAGATCTACAAACTGCTATGTAATAAAATCAAGGCCATAGATTTGCCTTGTACAAGGATTTGATTTTTAGTGTGATGTGTGATCTACTATTTTGATTCATGAATCCTGATTTATGGTATATAACATTATGTACAAGCCAAACTACTACATGGTTATTTTACAACCATGGTTAAATATGGCTTAGCATGATGATAAAATATAAATGGTGCTTTTCAGTCATACATCTCTAAAAATCAAAGTTTATTAAGTGTAATCCCAAACAGAAAATGCAGTTTTATTTTGCGAGCATGAAAAATAATTCAGATGTTCCTTAAGACTTAAACAGTGACATGGATTGGTCTTATAGAAGACATTTTGTAGCTTTGAGTAACTTCCCAATTACAAATACTAATTAAAACAAAGGATTATTTTTAGTAGCATTTTTCTTTCTTTTAAATCAGGAAAGGGGTATATGCCCAAGAAGATGTCTATACATTTCCTCCAACTAAGGTTGGCGAATCAAGTACATTGAAAATCAGCATGAAGAATTATTCTATGTCTTCCTGCCAGGTATATTGACTTCTAAGCATTGTTTAAAGTTGCATTTGATAAATCTTCACACTAGCCTACCTAACGCTTAATATTTGTTCTCATGTTAAAATTATTTGGATCATTGTCTTTTACTAATTTACTTTCCAGTAGAAAGTAATAATTATTAAAATTGGAAACCATATGAAATGTAAATCCTAATATTAAAATATGTATCATAATTTGTAGGCCAAGCTTATCTATTATATTTTTTTCTCCCTGGGACCTGCATATGACTGTTTTAATTGAAATATATGTCTCCTGAGGGTTTATATACTTGCTGGGTAATAAATAAAATAACTCAAAATATTTTAAATAATTATTAAATTACAGCTCAATTTTAGAAGTCCTGGAGAGCCTTTTTATATCAAGCATTCCCATTATAACTTGAGGTGAGTGAAAATGTATTTTTTTTCTTAAGACAGTTGGTAGAAGGCATACAGATACTCCTTTATTTACAATTTGTCATTTTATGACTGTTTGAAGTTAGGATGGCCGTGGAACAGTTATTTTATGGCCCATGAAACAGATAGGATGGTTGTGCCTACAGAGGGGGAGGTGGTGTGATAAACTACACTGAAACAGCAGTTTTGAAGGAAGGGAACATATATCCAAGGATAGGGACAAGGCAAAAACAACACAACTTGTATCTGGATCAAAGACAGAGAGTTAGGATAGCCACTTCCTATAATCTCTCAGGGTAAATCCATGATGGTGAGGGTAATATAGGGTAATCTGGTAAAATTCTGTGTGAACAAATAAAGAACTGAACTTTGGCTGCATTTTTCTATGTGGTTCTTGAGCTGGGTTGACAATATCCCCAGCCTTCATAAATGGATACACTGCCCCCACTCCCCAATCATATGACTGCATGCCTGGCAGGTTAGCTTTATGACTAGTTGTCGTGTTCTGTGGGTACATCTACCGGATTCACACTATTTATTCATATCTCATCTATTTTTATAATAACTCAAGGTGATGAATGTATACAACCCACCTTTTCCCTCCTATTTTCCACACAACAACTTGTGAGGTGAGTTGGGCTGAGAGAGAGTGGCTGGCCCAAGATCACCCAGTTGCCTTTCATAGGTAAGGTGGGACCTGTGAAAAGGCCAAAAAAATAATGGTCATCTTATTATTAAATAACAGTCTAGTCATATGGGTGCTTTAATTTACAAACACAATAACCATAGTTGACCATAATTGCAAGTTCAGTTGCAGTTATAAACTGAGATATATCTGATGTTTGCTGTAGCTTTGGCTTGCTTTAATTACTTCCAAAATTCCAGTGATTTTAGATTTTATAATAAAGAACATTATTAGTTTCATTTATTGTTAAACATTTTAATATTAGTAATAATCTGGAATAGATTTTGCACCAACAGAATGAAAGTCATAAGAGAGATGGGTATCTGAAAAGTTTATATACTTGTAAAAATGAAAGTTTACAAAATATTTTACTGTGTTAGCCTTTTTTTATATGTAGAAGATTCAAAGTGAGCCACAGTATTCTTCCATAAATTGATCAGTGAGAAAATCACTGTTTATAATATGGGTGTACAACCTGCAGCTTTAGTCACTAGAGACTGACCTACAAATTTTTCCTGCTGATTAACTTTATCACTTGGTTAGCATGACTTAATTATTGATTCTGTAATCAAATTCCATCAAATAAATTGATCCCTGTTTCATTCTTCATTTTTGTGCTCCTACTTAAGTCACTGGGAGGGAGAGGGCTAGTTATATGTACATTAGTGAGTGTGAATGCATTTAAATGTTTCTATTTTAAACTTTGGAGTGAAAATGCTGGTTATCTATGGACTACGGCAGCAGCAAGCAATCTTTTTCCATTCATAGATTCACATTTTTAAAATAATTATTTGGGCCACTGAAAACAGCAGAGGAATATACCTGGTATATAACAATATCAGTGTAAATAGAACTGAAGCATTGATAAATGAAAAAGTTTGCTGCCAAAATTTAGCACAACAGTCTGGGAATATACTGTATTTGGTACTACTTGTGATCCACAGATTGCTTACTCTGTATTGGATTTTACAGCTTCTTTTTATTTGATTGCCCTAAGCACCCTTAGTTAGCAATAGCACTTAGACTTATATACTACTTTATAGCCCTTTCTAAGCAGAATCAGCATATTACCTTCAACAATCTGGGTCCTCATTTTACTGACCTTGGGAGGATGAGTCAACCTTGAGCCAATGACAATCAAACGCCTGGCAGTCAGTAGAATTAGCCTGCAATACTGCATTCTGACCACTGCACCACCACAGTTCAGTTCTTATCAGACATGTAGGGGTGTCTTGAATAGTGTTGATGTTTTTGAAGAAATTGTTACCATTATGAACTAAAAATAGTCCTTGCTTAAAAATCATTTGTTCATCATAGTTCTAAATTGTGACGGCATTGAATGAGTGGTACTTACAACTAATCCTAAAAATTCAAGCCATTGCACTACTCCTGTGGTCATATAACTGCGATAATGGTGCTTCACAACTAGCTTTTGAAAGTTGCAGCATTCTTGCCATTTGTGCCTTTCCCTGCTGTCTGACCCTCAAACAAAATCAATGCAGAAGCCAGCAGGGAAGGTCGCAAGTCACTCCAGTAGGTGCCCCTGGCCTCCCTCCATACAGTGAGGTGTCCTGCTTCCCCCATCTTCCCTGTATTTGTTTGGGTCCTTCCTTCCTCTGGCCTCCTTTCATGTGGCATAATGGCCACCTACCCTGGCCTCACATCATTCCTGTGCCCGTTTTTATTCAGCCTCCTTTTGCCTATCCACAGCCGACAAACCCCACCCCACCCCCCGGCAGCAATCCCACAGTCTTTACCTCAGGCTCCCACTGCTTCCCACACAACAGTTTGTGTGTCCTGGAGTTAACAACAGCAGTTGGGTCTGCCGGGATTGTTATCACTAAGAATTAATGACCACATGACAACATTCTTTACAACCATATTGTTAATGATGGCAATCCTGGTTCCAACTGCCTAATACCCCAAAGACTACTTGTGTACAACTAAGAATGTAATCCATATAGACAGTTTCTGTTTCCTCTCCAGAATAGCACAATCAGCTGACAAGCGGTAATATACTGTTATGATAAGAAAATATTCTGCTGGTAATAGACCTCCAGAACTTTGTTTTTCTCAATCTAAATAAGTTGAAGAAGTCTGTTAAATGCTCATCTAATTCTTACACATTTTCTCTCACAGATGTCACCACTACTGCAATTTACCAGTCCAATTCAAACCAAGGTCCCCAGGCATTTTCAAATGCTTATTGGTGGTTGAGACAGATAAAAGTGGAACTCTTACTATTCAACTAATTGGTGAGGGTTTGGCAGAAAAATAGTTAAATACGTTGTTAACCATGTACACTATGACTAAATTATTAAATTTCCATTTTTGTATACAAAATAAATTTATAGGTAACTTAAGTGTTTGTAAATTTTAATAAAGTAAATTTATTAATGTATGCTATCATGGAACCAGTGCACTTTTGCTGTTGAAAGCAGCAGTGTAAGTAACTTTTGTTTTGATTATGTCTTCTCAAATGACAATGAATGCATTTTTTTAAAAAAATAAAGCTTTCTTTAAATATTTTACCTTTTATTGTGTTTATTGCTAACTCCTCTTTATATCTTCTACATGAATATTTTGTATCTAATAAAATCAAACTGTATAACTTTTAACTGTATTGTTGAAAGATGCTACCAAAGTTATGTGTCCACACCTGATTTGCTCATTATTGCAATACAAGTTCCCATAATGTGGTCTTAGGTCAGATAGCAATGGTGTTATTAAATCTCATCTAGGAATGTTAAAAGAATGAACTAAAATTTGTATGTTTAAAAGTGGCAAAGGTTCTGTGAATGTTTTCAATTAAATCATTTCTTTCAGATGGACTAAAAATGATAACATTGTTACAAAGCATTTTTTTAATATAGTAATTTTCTCAAGGGCAGTTCTGGATACTTTCACAAGTAACCGTTAAATCTGTCCAGAAGTTGAGTAATATATAATGGTTCCAAGTAGACCACTTGATTCCAGCTGATTTGAGAACAGTAAAGTAATTGTGTGACCTGTGTTGAAACTCTTGGCAGTCAATACTGTATAACAGATCATTGACTATTGCAGTGAGCATTGGTGCTACAGTCTCTACTACAGATATACAGATTATAAGAAATCTCTGTTGATTGTTCTGTTTGGATATAGCTGCAGTTTATGTGTATTATGTTTCCTAGAAGTGTTACTAGAATTTTATTAAATAAACTATAGATGTATCAGCAGTTTCCCACAATCTTCCTGCCCAAATACTATTTTCAGCAGCACCCATTCTGCTATTTATGGAGTTAACAGTAGTTTTCATGTTCACCCCCCATCTCTGTGAGAACAGACATTATATTCTTCTCAGTCTCTCTCTGTTGTCTTGGAGGAGACGATGAAGGCAGGACTTTCTTGGGTGCCATCCAAGCAATTAAAAACAGACCTTCTCGGATATCAAACCAGAAGATAAACAACTATTTCTGCTTTGAGTAGTAGCACTAAATTGTTGGGATAATAACTTATCAGGGAGTGAGAGAATATTCCAATATCTGTCTGACTGCAACATCTCAGCTAGGTGTCCCCTAAGTAAACCTGAAGGATTTAGGTGCAGTGGAGAATGCTGGCTTCAATATGGGGAACAGAGGGGAGAGTATTAAGCCATCCTGCCAAGGACTGCTACCTCTAGGCAGCTGTTTGAGAATCTGCTTCTTTACATGACAGAAAAACTAAGAGCCATAAAAAAGAGCCATTGTAAGTGTGTTCAGGTTTTCACTCTGGTAGAAACCATAATCTTATTTTAGATGGTTTTTAAAAGCAGTGAAATGTGGGCAAGGATTTTAAATTTTCAGGTGTAAAGCTAAACTTTTATAACAGATATGTTAAGCCCTGTTGAATTTTGTAAATTTTATTTCTGAGAGGTTTGCAAAAGATTGCGCTGGAGACAATTTTTTATCCTTCGGTAGGCAACTTTGGAGTACCTCTAGATGCTTGGGGCTCATGCCTTCATAATACCAATCTCTACATTGTGTTATAAGAGATCAACCAGTAATAAAAACACCAAAAAGTAGTACACAGCTTTGACCCCTTTTTTCCTTCTTTCCCAATCCATAATATGACTATGAGGTAGTTATATAACTCTGATTTTTTCCCCACTCTTCAGCTTGTGCGGATTTTAGCTGCACTAATAGCACTGGAAATGTCCTTTGTTCCTTGAGGAAACTTGAAAGTTCTCTGGCAAATACACTATGAAGTTGGAAGGAGCTCTCCGGAACATACTTGGGAATCAAGCCTTCAAACTCTTTGTGTTAATTTGTATGATTTCCAAATTGGAATGCTGAGGGCCATATTGAATCTTTAATAAACAGTAGGTTCATTAGGTAAGTAATTGTAAGAAAATAGTCCTCTGTAATGAAATAAAATCAGCAGGAGGGTTACTAGTCTACTTCCTTTCTTACCTTTCTTTCGCATATCCTATAGGGTAGCGGTAGGTAATACTCATCCTGCATAGAATTCTCTCTTTGTGAACAGTCTGTCACCAGTCAAAGCTGTCCAGTATGTCATGGAGTATTGTGGTTGTGTCAGAGAAATAAAAAGAGATTAGAAGGCTACAAAGAACTGAGAACAGGGGAGTAAATAGTGTTTGGGAGGAGAAAAAAGTTAAAGAAACTTTTATCAAAAGGTCTGTTACAGCTGGAACAAGATGTTTGTGAAAAAGATCGTTGGGTGTTCTCTGTAACTTGCTTGATACTAAAAATATTCAAATGCTTATTTTGTAGCTGCTAGATAGTACATTCATGAGATAATACAATTCTTTCAGAACATGTAAAATCTATGCCAGGAAATGTTAGGGACAGTTTTATAACACCCACAAGGAATATTGTACTAAATGAAGTCACTAAAATGCATTTTCACAAAAGTTTCCTTGGAAAATCCATCCAAGCCTTTAATGAGAAGCATCAATTTCTTTTTGGTTCAGATTTTTTCTTCTGAATATTTTTCTCTTGTTTGTGGGCTATGGACATTGCATAGACCGAATAGAATGATTAGAGCCTCATCACTGGGCACAGAGCACCTGTTCTTTTGTAATTCAGCAGTTATCATTTACCAGAAGGAAATTTCTATTTGCTTATATGCATTTAAAGAATGCAATCTTTCATTTTACATATTTGAATGAAAGGCAACTTAAATAAAGTTTTCAATGAAAAATTCCCACAGACATAATTAATAAAGCATTACAAAGTACTTATGCATCATTCAGATAAATTTAAACTATTTTGTCTAGATGTGTCAATAAGAGAAATAGATTACATATTTGTCCCATATTTGCAGCAAATAATTTCCTCAGTACTCTTACTGATCTTGAAGTGCGTTTGAAAGTTTATTTCCCACTAAGTGGGAGCCACCTGTACCTGAATGGAGCCCAGTTGTGGAATACTTCTAAATATTGAAGTGGAGGATGTTGCCATAACAATATATAAACCAGCAGTGCATAGCAAAACTCATAAATAGTAGGATCATTTTGATGCATGTACTGTACAGGTAGTCCTCAACTTATGATCACAATTGTGCCCAAAATTCATGTTCATCCAAATTAAATAATGTGACCATAGGGATGCTACAATGGTCGTAAGTGTGAGAAATGATTATAACTCACTTGTTTCCAGTGCTGTTGTAACTTCAAACTGTAACAAATGAACTGTTGTAAGCAGTGGTGCGTTTCAAAAAAATTTTTTACCACCGGTTTGGTGGGCATGGCTTAGTGGGAGCACTTTGTGCTTTGCGTGCGAGAGCGCACTAAATGTGCACTTTGGCAGGTGCAGAGGCTTTCCGACTCACCACCTGCAATCCTGTACTCTCCCTATTGGTTCAGTAGCTGCTGCGCAACAATCTGCTGTGCCTCAAAAGCAGCTGTTCCTCAAAAGCAGGGAATGAAGGTTAGTATGGGAGCCTAGGTGGGCCCAACAGCAGAGCATCGGAGAGAACTGTTTCAGTCTCTGCTGCTCATCGGCGCTACTGGCTTGGCAGAACTGGGCCAAACTGGTAGAATACCACCACTGGTTGTAAGTCGAGGACTATCTGTTATCTAGACCGCTGAAATCAGTGGGAATGCACATTCCACTTTAAACAAGAGTGCCAGCCATTTTAAATACCATGTCAATGTTCGCTTTTTTTCTCATGTGGTCCATGTTCACTGGACCTCATAGAGTAGATAGTTGGGTCTAAATGTCTTCAAGTTTGATTGTTTATCATATGGGTCTGTCAGTGGTTATTCGATTATTTAGGTATGTATCTCCCTCCACATCTATGGGATATACTTATATCCAAGCAGTTCTCATACTGCTAGGATAATAAGATCTATCTATCTATCTATCTATCTATCTATCTATCTATCTATCTATCTATCTATCTATCTATCTATCTATCTATCTACCATGTTTCTCATATAATAAGGGCGGGTCTTTTTTTTTTTTTTGAGCCCCGAAAAAATGGCTAGGCCATCTTTTAGGGGGTGACTTAATTCCCCCCCCTTGCATCTTCGGGCGGGCAGCGACAGCTTGGATGTTGACCTCCGTGTTGGTGGGGCACTTTGTATCGGGGTCAATGCAGGCAGCACCATATCCGGGTGTGCAACAAAAGTACTTCCTAACGGCAAGCCCCACCACCATTCCCCCCCATTTCGCATGTTTTAATATAGGCCTTAATATGGGGGGAGCGGCTTAAATTCATTTCATGCCTATAAAAACATGCTGGGACTTCCTATTGGGGGAGGCCATATTGTTGGAGAAACAGGGTAAGTGTACATATCTTAAAAGTTGTCAAGTTTGAAAAACACTGATATAGTCCTTTGCTGCAATTTAATGTTAATTAATCTTAAATTATTTTCTCAGTAGATTATACCTACTTTTTGAAAGCTTTGCAAAATATGGAAGTTCAGCAGATAGACAGACGACAGGCATTTCTCATATATAATACTATATTTGCTATATTTTGTCCAAATTAACTCCATTCTGAGCCAAACGTTTCCACAAATGGCATTTGCCAGGTTTCAATTTCATATATTTTCAGTGCAAAAGCTGCCTTTTAAAAAATGCCTCTGTTGTTATTTTAAATTGTTTTTTTTTAATTTTTATTACTTTTTTTAGCTCCTGGTGACAAGTGCCATTTGAACTTCAGTACCACCCACACTTTCAATGCAATAGTGTGAATAGGCTTCAAAATTCCTTTGGGTTTTCCAAGCTTTTGTACTCTGATATGGTTTACACAGACAAAAGACTACAAGAGTTCCATTTATCCACCTAATAGTTAAAAGACAAAGGGGGGAGAGTTGGGTGGGAGAGAAAGAGAGAGACTTAAACTGAAGTGCCCTCTTACAAGTGTATTAAAACCCATTTTGTTTACTCTCAACTTCCAACATGCCTCAGGCAGCTTATCATGCCATCTTAGCAAATTAACTCATGTTGGGCACAAGCCCTGCTCCTAACAGTCACACAATACTCAACACAAAATCTGACATTTTAATCACTTGAATCACATGTAGATAAATTATCTGTACTCCTTAGTATGTATAATGGCCTGTCAAAGTATAGCTGGTGAATATTTATTAGTGCTTTGGTGAAAGAATCCCATAATTTGAAAAAATGGAACTTACTTGAGAACTAGCTGTTACTGCCTGCAATCTAATTAGAAATTCAGACAGTAATAGAAATGTTGTTGCTACTTCTGTTTTCCAGTTTTCTAATAAGGATAGCACGTTTAATTTTTTAAAGTATACTATTAAACTATCTTTTTGTAATTATTATCTTACTACTTTGATTAACATTGCTTTGGTGTTTTTATTGTATTAATATTAAAGTATCAACATTTAACATCACCTTGATTGTGCTCACTTGTTCACAGAACTTTACACTCTGCTAGACTGAAAAATGACTGAATCTTCCAATTAATTGCCACATGAAGATGAGAATATAACTGCTTTTATTAAACTAAAAGCAGTAAGCACTTGGGACCCATCAGTCTCCCTATGTCATCTGACATGGTGAGAATCTTACTATTAGTGAGGAGCATCTTATAAGTCTGGGGGATGGGTTGGAAATATGTATTATACTTCGCCACGTATATCATTTTAATCGAGTACTTAGCCATAGTATGTTCTTAACATTTCAAATTTTTATACCATCTTGTAAATTTGTGTCCTTCATTTAGAATTGCTATACATGTAACCATTGTTTAAATAATCATTCTGGAAAGAATAAATTATGTATTCAATAAATATTTTTTTTAAATCATGTAGTATACATGAAGGATTGTATCAATAACTATCTACAAGATACTCATTTATTCCTGGTAATGAACATTTTTATAAGAGCTCATTGGATGCAGCCAAACCCCCAAATTCTGAGCTGAGGCAAGGTAATAAAAGATAGTGGCAAGGTGTTTGATTTGAATCTTTCTGACCAATCCTGAGCATCAATAAAGCTCCAGTTCTGATTATGGAATTCTGGGGCACTATAATGTCTAATATCATCATAGTACAGTACCAGCAAAATACACACTTTGCAACTAATTTCTCCATATTATATTGGGGTAGAATATTACAGAAATTTTTCCAATTCTTCCTCAGGATCTGAGCATCACTGCAATGGCACCAGTTCAGGCCATTCTGACTGGACTTGCAACTAGATCAAATAATCCCTGTATGCTCCTAGCTCTGTTTGTACCTTTCAAAGCTGGAAACAGTAATAACAATTCTTAGTCTGCATTTAATATATTAGGAAGATTTGTGGGATTTTTGTTGTTGTTACAATGTGTTGGTAATCAGTAACCTTTCTAGCATTAATAAGAACAATGACAAGTAGAAATAACTGTTAAGACTTTTTTCTATCCTGAAAAAAGCTTTCTTAGAAAAATTTAATTTTTTTATCACAGGTCAGCAATCCAGCCTAAATAAAGCTTATTAAGAACTTAGTCTACCAAGTTAGTCTTTGAAGTCTGTACATTTCTTTAGTGTAATCTACTAGAAGCTGATTTCGATAGATGGATAGATGTTTCTCTATAGCAGGGCTCTAACTCAGGGCCAACGGGCGGGATGTGTCACATGCAGACCACACCCGCTTTAGCCAAGGGGAAAAAGTCCCAATACATCATGTGATGCTGCCGTGATGGTGTGAGTTTGACACCCCTGCTCTACAGTATTATTGCTCTCTTGTCCATGCATCTCATCTCAAAGAATACTTCATTTTAAACCAGGTTGCTATCACCAATGTGTTTGCTGCTGCAATTCCTACAATGTTTGAGCAGCATAGCCAAAATTTCCCCTAGCCTTAAATTAGGATGCAAGATGGACTGGCTTTGGGTTGGAAATTATGTTGTCCTTCATTTTTTGGTAGTGTGTTTATATATAGTTTGTCTTTTATCTATGTGAAGAGACGCAAAATTCTGGTCTAGGGCACATGTAATAGATTTTTGCAATTGAGTCCCATAGAAAAGAGAATCAGTGGAAATAAGATTAGTTTTATTTAATAGGTAACAAAGGCCAATAAAGAAGAGCATTCTAAATATAGTTTATTTTCTAAACTAGGTTGTTTTATTTCACTGCAATGAAGGTGAAACTAGTTTGCTGAGTTGAACATATACTGTTTATGGTTGTGCTGACTGGGGATTGTGTGGAAATCAAAACACACCTGGAGGCTTCAACTTTGAAACATGCAATTGTAGAAAGTTATTGTCAGCGAAGATCATCCCCAACTCTAGAAATGTGCATTTAAATGGCTTCTTTTGGAGCTACAAAAAACTTTTTTTTTTCTTGCGGGATGGGCAAAGTCCTAAGGAGTGCCTTGTTTGGCGATTTGCTATATGAGCAATCGGACGATATTCTCCATAGGGTCCTTTTTTAAAAAGTACAGCGAGGTAGGCTGGAAGCGCCGAGGACGAGTTGCGTGCACGACCGCCTCCCCAAAGTGCTCCACGGATGTTCGCGCGCTAAGCAGGAAGGTCGAAACTGAAGCGGGGCATCTCCCTGCTTTCGGTGAAGACGCTTAGAACCGCCTCTCACGGCGAAATTTGGAAGCTGGTTCCTTCAACAGATTTCTCTCCCCCCCTCCCCCCCAATGCATTTCCCAGACTTTCCCCAAGAAATTCTCAGCCTCCAGCCGAAGGGAAGCAAATCGACTTTGAACCTAGATCCCCGTCCGCGTCTTCGCTTCTAAATCGGCCGAGGCCGAGGCGAACTTAAAGAGGGTTAATGAACTACGGCCAAGTCGCGGCCTTCCCTTTTGACGGGATTTTTTTTCCCGTGGGGGGGGGGGCGCGGAATGGGTGGTGGTGGAGAGACAAAGCTCCCCGAATATAACAGATCTGCAGCCTCGAGAAGCGTGCGGAAGAGTTTGCACCAGGGTGGCAGAGCACCGCGTTGGTTGCTCTTTGCCGAAAGGGGTTGCGGCGGAATATGACCAAAAAGACCCAGGCGAGCCCCCGCGGGAGAATAACTTTTCTTCCCTCGCCACTGGACCAGTTGGCGGGCAGAGGCCGGTCCGGCTCCTTTGCACATCCGACCCTGCAGGTGTCAGTAGAGGCTGCGAATAGGCGAGCGAGGGGCTGGGCAGGAAGCTCGTCCTCCCTTCTCCCCCTCCCTCCCTCTCTCCCGCGGCCCCTCTCCTTTCTTCCCGCGGCTCCGGGTCTGCTGCCTGCTGTCACGAAGAGCCAGACTAGCTGCAGCCGGGCAGCAGCCGAGGAGGGAAAGAAGAGGCTGGAGGAGCTGGGAGCAGCAGACGCAGCCTCCGCGCGCAGGAGACAGACTGAAGGGAGGAGGAAGAGGCGGCTGCGAGGGTCTTCAGCTGCTCTGCGAGAGGTAGCCCTCCGCCCCGGGGCGGGTGAGATGGAGGGGCTTTCGGAGGGAAGGTGAGTGCGGACAGCCTGGCGGGCTTTTCCTTCTCCAGCCTGTGCCTGGCGGCGGGATGCGGGCGTCGCTCCCCGCCAAGGCAGAGACAGGAGAGTTTGCCGCTTCAGGACGACGACCTAGACAGCTAGCAACTAAGTGTCGGGCAAAGTGAGGGGGAGGCCCAAGTTAAGGTCTGGGGTTGTTAAAGGGACCAGGCGCTGCTGGGCTTGCTCCGGGGAAGGTATCTCGCCTTCTCCTTTGTGTCTTGGGTTGCTGCCGACCTCCTGGCTGGGCAGGCGAAGTGCGCGCGGGAGCCAAGGGGATGCGCGGATGCTGGCGGGCTGGCAGGTCTCCCTCAGCGAAAGATGCGGTCGGAAAACGCCGGTTCGATCGAGGGCACTGAGGTTTAGGCTCTTGACAGCGGCCGTACTTCTCCAAACTGCGTTTGCCCACCAAACTTGGCCAGATTTGGACTCCTCGCCTGTCTTTCAGGAGACCAAAGGAGAGTAGGAAATCCAGGACGGAGTAACCCCGGCGGGGCTTCGCTTACCAGCTCTTGTCCCTGTTACCTCGTCAGCCAGGCTTCTTTCTTGGAGGCATGTCGCTACAAGAAGTTAGCCCCGTGCTCTGGCTCTTTTATTTAGTTCAAATGGAGGGTTTTTTTCGCCTTTGTCGAGGGCTTTGGGTTTCTCCGTGCGTGTCATCTGCGTGCTCCTGAGTCTGCTGTTTGTGTTGCCTCATCCTTATATGGTAAATCAAGCTAGGAAGACGAAAGGCATACGTTTGAATTGGTAGTTTAGGTGGGCTCTTCTGGAGATCTGAGGATCGTTTTAGCGTCGTGAGAGAACGGGAGCTGCATTTCGTGTAATTTATAAGTAACTATAGCGTGGGACCGTTTAATAAGAATGAAATGCATTACAGAAAAGGGAGACAAGCTTGACAAATTACTTTTCAGACCAGCTTTTGAAGTATATGTGAATATTCTTGTCATCATTTGGAATAGTTAAATTTTCCATTCCCGACAGTAAAAACACACCTGGTTCGGTATTCCAGAATTGTCTGAAGAAACTATCACAAAGGGATCTTTGTGCTATGAAATTATATTATGGAATTATGTATGTAACTTTCATAGGAGAGGTGATAAGTGTCCACTTAAGACTGAACTGATGGGAAATCAATACTGATTGAAATGGCTTTTTCTCTTTGTACATATCTTTCAGTTTATATATGCTTAACACTTTTCATTAAGTTCAGTTTTGTTATAAATGATGATAAATTTATACATGTTTATTTTATCTTACATATGTATTATTTTGCTTCCTTGATCATCAGAATATTTTAATGGCAAAGGTGTTTTTAAAAAGTTGAAATGAACATAGAATCAATCAATAATTATGTATGTTGCTTTCCTATTTTGATCTTTTCTTCAGAGACAAATCTAGAAATTGTCCTTCTATATATATAGCTTAAGTTAGGGTGACAGAAAGATATGTTGCCTTTAAAGTTTGCCCATATGATTTTGTCCAAAAGATTTGTGTGTGTGTGTGTCTGTCCATGTTTACTTAGATGTAAACCCCTCCATGTTCAATACAACTATAGGTAGTTATATGTAGTAGCTTACAACTACTTGGAGTTGAAAGTCTATGTAATGAGGATACTGACTTTTAACAAATGATTCTTAATAGCTTCTTGTTTCTGATTGTTCTTGATTAGCATTTTGAATGTCCTTGCACTTCAAAGTTACTCTTGAAGCACAGATTTATATTTGTCTAATCTGGTGTAAGTCTCATTTAATGGAAATTTTATATTTAGTTTTCTCCACAACTCTTTGCAGGTGGTACAGTTATTCTGGAGCTACTAGGAAGTATGTAAATATTGTGGTTTCCCTGTTACTGGAAATAAATGAGATATGTTATTGGTAAAGACATTATGAAGGATGGCATAATTAAAACTGGTGAATGTCCCAACTTCATTGCCAGCTGAAATAGTGACAAAATGTTCTGCATGTCTGTGTCTGTAAAGTACAGATATTAAGTTACTGATTGTGAATGTGCCACAAATTTGTATGGTGGCAAAATCTTAACTGCAAAACGTCCTATATCCACATATATGTATATGTGTTGTTCTTTGACATACTATTTAATTCTACCATAAGCCTTACATTATTATTTCTACATATGCACAGGTGATAGATGTTCCTGTTATTAAATGTTTAACAATGTAATTGGATAGGAGAGGAGGAGTACAAACTGGCAACTTTGAATACCAACTGACTTATTTTTATCATAATGATAATGTGCATTGAGTCTACAGATCTTCTTCTCAACTTAAAAATCTGGGCAAAATCTGGCATGAAACTCCTTTTAGTGTACTTTTTCCACTCCCCCATTTTAATGATAGCAGTAGCTATGTGGCTGTACTTATCAATGGAAATGTTTAGTAATACAAAGATTGGTGCCATGCTGCTTGCTTGATCTGCTGAAGAAGCAGCATGGTCAAAGGTGTAAGCACCTGTGCCCTGCCCTCATGGGCAGGTTTTTTTCTGCCTTCCCTAAACCTTTCTTTAATTAAATGTTGGTGCCAGTGTAACTTTATTATATTGTGAGACAAGCACAGAAAATTGATGTGTGAGTTCTTAATAGAGCAGGGGTGTCAAACTCAAGGCCTGGAGGCTGGATCTGGTCTGTATGGTGCTTATATCTGGCCCATGGGGTCACCCTGGAAATAGAGAAGGACTGGCCCATGGTGCCTCTACCAGCAAAAATGGAGCTTGGGAGGGCCACATGTGGCCCCTCCGAGCTCCGTTTTCACTGGCAGAGGGCAGCAAGAGGATGTCCCAGCCAAAAATAGGGCTGTGCGTGGTTCCCCCGACCTCTGTTTTTGCTGGCAGAGGGTTGCCAGAAGCTGACACGGGCAGAGAACTCATGCCACAACAGGCACTCCCTACACAACCGAAGTCATGCTGGTCACACCTACCCTGGTCACGCCCACCCCAACCCCACAAGGTCAAACTCAACCCTGATGCCGCCCTCAATGAAATCGAGTTTGACAATCCTGTAATAGAGGAATAACACAGTTTAAGGAAAAAAAGGGGGGGGAAATCTCCTAAAAAATCCTAACCCGTTCCACTTTCTCTGCACCTTTTTAGTGCAGCTCTGATTCCTTAGGGTCATCAAAACATTGCCATATTTAAATCAGTGTTCTGGTTTATATATTGTCCAAAGACATTGTTTGCTTGGACATTAAAAAAAACCCATTATTGGTTGCATGTACGTGCCCAATAGGCCAAAAACCATTGTTTACAAACTTTCTGCCAAAATCAAATGCAACATATTATAGCTTGTTTAAACCCAAACAGTTCTTAATATATATTCCCTATTAGGACCTCAGATTTTTATAGTTTTCAAGTCAAAATAATAATGGTATATATTATTAATTCATTACTAGGAAGAATGAATGAATACTTTATTGTGGTCTTAGACCAGTAGGCAGTTAAAATATATTCAGCATAAAACACATATTAATGGACATAAGGTAATAATAAAATAGAAATCAAGATATTTAAGCTTTTTTTAAAAATGCCCTAAAATTCCACATAACTATTTAAACCCTGAGGTTTCTTGTGCATTTTGAGTTTTCCTAATTAAAATACAATGTTGCAAATGAGTACAGTACAGATGAAACTCGAAAAATGAGAATATCATGCAAAAGTCCATTTATTTCAGTAATGCAACTTAAAAGGTGAAACTAATATATGAGATAGACTCATTACATGCAAAGCAAGATAGTTCAAGCCGTGATTTGTCATAATGGTGATGATTATGGCTTGCAGCTCATGAAAACCCCAAATCCACAATCTCAGAAAATTAGAATATTGTGAAAAGGTTCAATATTCTAGGCTCAAAGTGTCCCACTCTAATCAGCTAATTAAGCCATAACACCTGCAAAGGGTTCCTGAGCCTTTAAATGGTCTCTCAGTCTGGTTCAGTAGGAATCACAATCATGGGAAAGACCTGACAGTTGTGCAGAAAACCATCATTGACATCCTCCATAAGGAGGGAAAGCCTCAAAAGGTAATTGCAAAAGAAGCTGAATGTTCCCAAAGTGCTGTATCAAAGCACATTAATAGAAAGTTATGTGGAAGGGAAAAGTGTGGAAGAAAAAGGTGCACAAGCATCAGGGATGACCGCAGCCTGGAGAGGATTGTCAGGAAAAGGCCATTCAAAAGTGTTGGGGACTTTTACAAGGAGTGAACTGAGGCTGGAGTCTGTGCATCAAGAGCCACCACACATAGATGGACATGGGCTTCAAATGTCATATTCCTCTTGTCAAGCTGCTCCTAAACAACAAACAATGTCAGAAGCGTCTTACCTGGGCTAAAGAAAAACAGACCTGGTCTGTTGCTCAGTGGTCCAAAGTCCTCTTTTCTGATGAGAGCAACTTTTGCATCTCATTTGGAAACCAAGGACCCAGAGTCTGGAGAAAGAATGAAGAGGCACACATTGCAAGATGCTTGAAGTTCAGTGTGAGTTTGCACAGTCTGTGTTGATTTGGGGAGTCATGTCATCTGCTGGTGTTGATCCACTGTGCTCCATTAAATCCAGGGTCAACGTAGCCATCTACCAGGAGATTTTGGAGCACTTCATGCTTCCTTCCACAGACGAGCTTTATGGGATGCTGATTCATTTTCCAGCAGGACTTGGCACCTGCCCATACTGCCAAAAGGACCCAACCCTGGTTCAATGACTGTGGGATTACTGTACTTGGTTGGCCAGCAAACTCGCCTGACCTGAACCCCATAGAGAATCTATGGGGCATTGCCAAGAGAAAGATGAGAGACATGAGACCGAACAATGCAGAAGATCTGAAGGTCGCTTATTGAAGCATCCTGGTCTTTCATAACACCTCAGCAGTGCCACAGGCTGATAGCTTCCATGCCATGCCACATTGAGGCAGTAATTGCTGCAAAGGGGCCCAAACCAAGTACTGAGTACATATGCATGCTTATACTTTTCAGAGGTCCGATATTGTTCTATGTACAATCCTTGTTTTATTGATTGCATGTAATATTCTATTTTTTTGAGATTGTGGATTTGGGATTTTCATGAGCTGTTAGCAATAATCATCGCAATTATGACAAATCACAGCATGAACTATCTTGCTTTGCATGTAATGAGTCTATCCCATATATTAGTTTCACCTTTTAAGTTGCATTACTGAAATAAATGAACTTTAGCACGATATTCTAATTTTTCGAGTTTCACTTGTAGTTGCACTTACTGAATAATTTCTTCTTTAATAATTGCCACTGAATGAATATTTCCAATACATGAAGTTGCCTTTTGTAATGTTTTCTTCCAGATATCTTGGATAACAGTTCTAGTCACCTCTATTACCATGTAGTGGTCATACTGGCTGCTAGTCATTGAGTTATGGACACACCTGGAATATCAGTCTAGAAGAGAAGACCTAGAAACTCAATAATTATTGGCAATAACAAAAACATATATTTGAAAATCATTTTTTCCACTCACACCCATGTAGCTCAGCTTTTGGTAAAGGTTTGATACCAATATATATGGTACCATATTGCTTCCTAGTTAGTGGTTCTGACATGCCATTTGATAATAAGCTATGGAAATGACTGGATATAATTTTCAAATGAAGATTGTTATTATGCTAGTTGTAAGAAGACATTGCTAAGAGATGTTTGAGATGTATGAATATATTTAACATAGCCAGAGAGAAAGAGATCTTGCAGTAGAAAAAAATCAACAGGATTAACTACCTGCATCTTAAGGTATTTTCATCTTGATTTTTGATATTCCTTAATGATGCACTGCTGTTTATATATAAGTAACTTTTTTAAACCAAATGTTCTTTGATTATAATTGTTATTGGAATTCAAATTGCACTTTAATAAATTGCATATTTGGTAAACTGCATGGGTATGTAGAAGAAACTGGTTTTGATGTACAAGTTTATTATTATGACAGATAGATCGTTTATTTGCACAAATATGTTATAAAGATGTAATAATCTCATGTGAAAACTCTACCTTTTTCGAAAATGGTCATACAGTTCCATTTCTTGTGAACTATGGTATATAATAGTGTACAGTAGCTTTATTTGGAGATGTTACTTATATATGCAACTTTGGTTATACTGAATAATTTGACTTGCAGTTTTATACAATGTAGTGTAATTTGGCTTACTCTTGAGAAGCCACATACAGAATTGCAAGATAAGAAAGTTAGAGATAAGTTGACTTTTAATTCCTTGCCTAACTCTTTAATCTATGAATGAGTGTAAAATTATGTTGCATCCGTGCCAGTTTGCATAATTTACATTATGATTACAAGATATACAAAGCCTTATTTTTGGAAACAGTTTTAGAATAAAAAAGGTCACATGTCACAAATTGCTTGGGAATTATGTATTATTAATGTCCGTTCTGGTTCTGTTTTCGGCTTTAAAGTAGGTCTTGATAGTGTAACTGCTTTCAATAGTTGCTTTGTATAGTACTGCTATCTGTTTTTGACATCTTACTTTTGGCAATGTTCTGCTGTGATGATTCTAATTCTTGCATGTATTTGAGGTTTAGATATTTCTAGCCTTTTTAAGGTTTCATTTTCTCTCTATTTTTCTGAAACAGAGGTTCTATCAACAATAGGGGCTAAAGAGAGCTTAGTGATAAAAATAAGAATAAAAATAAATGGCAGGAACTTGTCATATTTTGTTTCTTTGTCTACATATGTATTTTTCTACATTTGGTATAATCTGTGGGCTATATATGAATGTCCTCCAACGTTTAGCTACAGACTTAATTTATTAAGCCACATTCAAATGTGTAACTTTTCAGCCTTTCACATTACCAAAGAAGGAACCTGGTGTTGTTTGCTTGTACTCTGTTTGATTCATGCCCTTATTAAAAGCCTTCCTTATTGGTATGTTAATTGGTAAA
Source organism: Pseudonaja textilis (assembly GCF_049901715.1). Taxonomy (NCBI): domain Eukaryota; kingdom Metazoa; phylum Chordata; class Lepidosauria; order Squamata; family Elapidae; genus Pseudonaja; species Pseudonaja textilis. Next base: position 149,405,131 of record NC_141992.1, on the reverse strand, counting down.
CAGCAGAAATAGTTACTTACTGGCAATTAGTTACATACATATAACACTATTCTCTAATTTATAAAGTGGAAAAGGGGGCTTTAACAAAGAATCCAAGGAATAATATCTGTATACAAGTTGTCCTCAACTTACAACTTGAATTGGAACCAGAGTTCCCATTGCTAAGCGAAACAGTGGTTAAGTTAGCTGCACTCAATTTTACAACCTTTTTTGCTACTGTTGTTAAGTGAATCACTGTGGTTGTTAAGTGAATTCAGATTCCTCCATTGATTTGCTTGTTGGGAGCTAGCTGGGAAAGTTGCAGATGGTGATCAAATGACCCTGGGATGGTATATGCCAATTGCCAAATGGTCAGATTTTGTTCACATGACCTTGGGGAATAAATACTACAATGGTAATAAGTGCAAGAAGTTTGCTGAAATTTCTTTGGTTCACTAAAGCAGCAATGTGTGCAAGAAATGATAGATTTGTCAGACTGTTATGTGACAGTGCAAGCCTGTGCTTGCCAAAATCCAGACAGTCTGTCAACATTACACGTTGGAGATAAATAAATTACTGTGATTTAAGACAAAAATGTCATTGCATTTAATGCAATTCTACGATACATACTTATAGATATCTGCTAATACTGTGTATTATTCCAGTGAGATAGATGTTCCCTGATGATGCGCTCCAGAACAAACTCGAAAGCTTGGAAGAATAAACCTTTGGTGCCAGTGACCAACTCAAATTGGATCCTGCAATGTTATAGTATGTTTAATTTTCTACTATACAAAGATTGTATCAGCTTTTGTTCACTAAACAAAAGTGAACTTTTGTTCACTAGGGATTCACTAAAATTTATAATCTAAGGGTACCTAAAATTGTGCATACAGCTGTTGGAACTCAAGTTGATAGGCAGATAAAATACTCAAAACAAAAAATAATTTACAATAATTAATTTTCACTCTGCCACTAGCAGTTCCCAGGCAGATGTGAAAGTTACTTCTCACACAGCAAGAAGACTGACACTTATCATAATAAAGAACAGATGAAGACTGTTAGTATTTCACAAAATGACAAAGATATCTAACGCTCTGCACAGAAAAAGGAGGAGAAAGTGGACAAGAGTTTTGCACCTTAAAATGGTAATATAGAGAGATATACCAAACAGATAGAGATAATATATGCAATCTCATTTGAAAATGAAACTTGCTGAAATTCTTGTAATTTTTACTTTTTCTGTAATAAATACTGTTAATTCCAGCTTTTGGATTCTAATTCAAATCAATTCAGTCCAGAAAAGAAGGGAACTCTGACTACCAGAATGCATAACTTGAGAATCCATAATTACAGTCCTCTTGATTTTTTCCAAAAGAATTTCCAGATTGTAATAGTTACCTTAAAGAAGTGGGATATATGGCGGGTTATCATGTTAAATTATTGTCTTAGAAAATCAGTTCTGCCTGCTTATACTGTCCACAAATAACAAAGAGACATTACAAAAGTTCAGATTGTCAACAAAATAAATAAATAGGTGCTAAACATGTTACTTGTTCTCTTCAGAATATGTGCACTGGGCTATTCTACACATTGTATTTGTATACAATGTATGGTTCCTGGATGTATGTAGCTTTTGGTTGTTAATTAGGGTGTTGATAGCTAGCTATTAGGTCATTAATAGTTGTTTCCTTGTGCTGCCGTGCCTTATGCTCCTAAGTACCTGATAGGCTGGAGGCAAATTAGCACTCCTATTGACAGACAAAGGTATTCAATGATTTCTCTGGCTATTTTTGGTCCAGCTCAGTCAACAATTATGGTAGTTGTGAAATTGAATGCATGGTAGTTGTGAAATTGAATGCATGCCGTTGTTCATTACAATGTGAAGCTACCAATGAGTTTGGGTCTCCTCATTTAACTGCTCTCTCATGTTCTCGCAATCTGGTGGTTAGTTTCCCATCTGTTTCACATAGTGGCAGGGCAATCCGTGCTGGGAATCTGATAAAATTACATTCCAAGTTACTCTCAATCTTTGTAGTAGTATATTTAGGAAAGTGCGGTGGTACAACAATTAATGACTTAATATCCAGTCATCAACAACTAATTAACAACATTCACAGGGGTCAGACTTCGCCCTCTTGTGCCTGTGCAAGGACTCTAGATTAATTCCCCACTTAATTCCTGTCCCTGGCTCTGCCAGTCTCTCTCTCCAGCACTAGTGTTTTCTGATTGCCCAAATACCTCTGTAGCTTATCTTTAAATTCAGTTACCATCATTACACTTTGTTTAAACTTTATCCTTATTTTTGTAGCAGAAATCCCACTTTGTTAAACTCCAAAAGGTATTAGAACCGTATACTCTATTTTTGGTTTTTCACTATGAAACTATTTGTGCTCTGTTACCCATGGGGAAGCTCTGGAACTGAGAGACAGGAAAGCTGTTATGGAACATCTTTTGATACCTTCATTTTACCAATGAGCCTGGACAGAAGTGTTACAGACTGTGCATTAATTGAACAACAACAACAAATCCATTCTGACTTCTTAATGTGAGATGTTGAGAAGGTACTTAAGGATTTCAGATACTCCCAAGATCTGTATGAAGGCAGCACTTTTTATTTAAAATTCCCAATTGGAATATTTATTTGATTAAAGAAAGTCATATCTTTTTTGAATAATGATCCTTGAACATGCAGGCTGTTCATAGTTGGATTTGAAATAATAAAATTTGTAGTGGTGAACGCTAACTACATTTTGTTTTAAACCAAAGACAAATCACGTTCTGGAAGTTATGTTGAATTCTTTAAAATCAGGCATAATTTGGCAGAAACAAAACCTGGAACATTTTGATTAGTCTGAGTTTTGGTTGAAATAAAAAATGCTATACAGAGAAAGGCTCACGCATGTCACTCTCCTCCTCCTCTCAATAACTCTCGCTGACTTGCATGCCTCTCTGATTTTTCTAAAGTAATTCTAGAATGACAGATTTTTTTTTCATGTTCTTGCAAGATAGCTTTTTCCAGGATCTGAGCAGGGAAAAGGTAATTTGCCTTTGAGCCAAATAGGTTTTTGTTTCACAGTTTAGTTAATTGCTGTTTCTGTTATTAAGTAGTGTGGTTGTGTGCACATTATATTTTAGGTTTTTTTATCCTCTATTATCCGTAATCAAGATTTTTTGAAAGTTAAAAAGAAAGATCAAGGGCACACATTTTGGCTACCCAGTAGTTTTTCCTGAACTGAATTGAATATACACTTTGAAAGGCTGCTTTGTATGGTGGTAGTCCTTGTCCCTCTACTCAGAGGAAGAAAATATCAACCTCATACATTTTGTAATTGTCTCAGGTCATTAACATAAACTCCATTGCTAAAAGGCTGAATAGAAAATATTAGTTAGCAATGACATCAAAAGTTCTGAATGTGTAAATGTAGGGTATTTAAGTTGAAAATGCATACTTAAATGTAATTATTGGCAGCATGGGTCCTCTCAAACAATTAATTCACCCAATAAAATGTTAAATTACCAGCCTTCTTGCTGATAAAGCATACTTCTGGTTCTTTTTTAAAAAACAAAAACGTAATATGCTACAAGCTACACTTGTTTGCAGAACATTGGGTTGAGAGTCAAAATCTTAGGCTTCTGGATAAATAAATAATACTTTAATTGCCTAGTTCTGTTTTCAGAAAGTATGTTAGAATATAAAATCAACAGATTAATTAGACTTCAATTAAAACAGCATTAGTGTATAAAGTGTAAAATTGCGGCTGTAAAAGTTTTATTCTTAGGTGGCACAAATGTATTCTTCTCATACTGTTAGACTTGTTAATAGCATGCATTCAACATGCATTTAATTGGATACTTAATGGCACATATGGTATTTATAAGAAATACACCTTCTCTCTATGGAGGAAAAATGGGCATACAGATGTTTTTTTTTAAGGCATTGCTGTGGGTCAAAGGAAAACGTTGTCTATCAGATGGTTGTGCACAGTGTTTTTGAATGGTATTTGATAATAGTAATTTATTAAATTTGTATGCAGCCTGGCTCTGGGCAGTTTATTACTTGTTAAAAACACTGAAACAAGGAAACTACAAAAACACAAAAACAATCCAAAACAAAAGAACAGAGATGACAAAGAAAGCAAACCTAGATGTGAACAAGGGAAAGGAAGAAAAAGATGTCAGTTTTCTTTGTCAAAAGTGTGGGCAAATGTGTATCAAGGCTCTTCAAAATACCAGTGGATAGGAGGGGGCATTCAAAGTTTTGGGAGAATCTGATTCTGAAGGGCAGGCACTGCTACACGTGCACTTCCAGGGTCCTAATAAATGCATTGTTGAATCTGCCAATCCTGCCAGATTGAATCAACTGATTAGACAGTATGGGAAACAAAGATCCCTCATGTAACCAAATCCTATGTCTTATAGCGCTTTATAGGTAAAGACCAGCACCTTGAATTGTACCCAGAAGCAATTGGAAATGAATGCAGCTTGCAAAGCAGAGGTGTTACATGGGAAGACCTATGCATGGCCATCATTGCTTGTGCTGTTGCAGTCTGCACCAACTGAAGCTTCTAGGTGGGCTTCAAGGACAGCCCCATGTACAGTGTATTTCAGTAATCAAGCCACGAAGTGATCAGGGCCTGGGTGACTGTCTGAAAAGCTCCCTCCTGCCTCTAGTCTTGAATGTTCTGTTCTACTATACTTAGAAATAGAACAATAATAATATTTTCTATATTTAATCTTTTTCTAGAAAGATTTATGCTAAATAATAGCAAAACATATTTTTAGGTTTTTATATGACTGTTAGCAGAATAATATAGGCTAGCTTTATACAGTTCAGTGCTCTTGAGAGGTGTAAAAAGATATATTAGCTGTGGGTAATGAAAGTTATCACGTTTTGAAAACACCAAATTAAATATGGAGTTATAGTTTAAAATTTTCAATATTATTATTAATCCCAGTGAGCTTTTCTTCAGATTTGAAGTCTGAAATGTATTTGTATTTCAGGCAAATTATTGTCTCTGAAATTTACTTTGCAAAGTGAAGATAACTCTGAGCCATAAAATAATGCTGCTATATATCTTAGTGCCCCCATGATAGGTTGTAGATCTGTCCACAAAAAACAGTGATTTGGAGGAACTATAATTTTTATCTTTTGCCCTATAACAAAATTATTTGTTTCCTTTTATTTTCAATTGTAAATAGAAAAGTGTATTGTTTTCTCCTTGATTATGGATTTGATTGACATCGCATTTCAGACAACTAAACAAAAGGAGAAGGAATATGGAATTGTGCAATAAGTAATGAATCTAGTGAACCTCAAGCACCAAATAACCAGTTTTATAGATGGCACTTACCACCAACAAGACTGGCAAAGATGTTTGAAAACATGTCTGCCAAATGTTGGAAATGTAATCAGATACCAGGTTCGTACTATCATATGTGGTGGACATGTCCAAAGGCAAAAAAATATTGGACCAAAATACATACATGGCTAGAAAAAATGATAAAGCAGCATATTGATTTTAAACCAGAAATGTTTTAGTTGGGTATTTTACCAGAACAGTATAATAAAGGTAATACATATCTAATTTTACATGTGTTAACAGCAGCAAGAATTGTTTTTGCGCAACAGTGAAAAAATGAAGAGAACCATTCAGATGAAAGTGTTATAAAAATATTAGAATGCTCAGAGACGGACAAATTCATACTAAAAATAAAGAAGGAAGAAACAGAATACTTTTTAACATGGAATTTATTTTACCAATGGCTAACTTAGAGAAACAGTGGTTAGAAACTAAGAAGATTAAGAGAATGATTAATTATATAATAAAACTTTTCTAGTATGAATAAGCCAATGCTACTATTACTATGTGATTATTATCAATGAAATGCATATTAGTTGTCTTTGAGTATGACTCATAAGACTGATAAGACTCATAAGTGGTGAATAATGTTTCTTTAAGTTGAAAAACTAACATTATTTTTAACTAATTCATACTAAAAGTAAATATTTTTGCAGCCTAAAATTACATTCACTTCTGAAAAAAAAGTCAGAAAAGATAGGACACTTTTTAACATGAAAAAAATGTTAATGAAATCCATGTTATCACTTTTAGCTCAAACCTGTTCAGAAGTGAAATCTAACTTCTAGCAATTGTAAGGAAACCAATATGAATTACAGCTTGGGCTTGTATCAGGGAAAATTAATTTCTGAGTTTTACAAAACCTCCAGCTTCTGACATGTTTTTGTCTTGCTTGCCTTTCAGATTGCAATCATAATTTTGTTTTCATGTCACAGGAAGTTTACATTAAAACATTGATTCTGGCATCTATTTTTAATAATGATTTGATGAAGAGCCCTTGCTAGAATAGAAGCTAAATACTTTTGAGCTCATTGAAATTGAGCGCCTAATAAATAAAATAAAATAAATGAATAAATAAGTGTGGGGAATCTAAGGACCTCTAAATCATTTAATCTCTCATAGTCTTTTATATTTCTTTTGTAACACCTACAATCTCCTGCCATTGATTATGCTGGTTGGAAATTCAAATTATGGAAATTCAGATCCAGGACTCTGGGTTGTTCAATACTTATTACTGAAATACTTTAATATTTGAATCCTATTCTGTAGAAAAATGTTGAGATTAATCTCTTTAATTAATCAATGGGAAAAGATTTGTTAATATTTTCTATTGCCTATTTAGCATTTTCCTTTTTTTATCCTCACACCTGGTAATTCATACAAGTGGCCCACTTAAATAATTTTAGACACTAACCTTATATTTCTACCCTGGTACTCTATTTGACCAGTTGGCAAGGAAAATGGATGATTCATAGTTGGGTTACTTCATTTAGTTTAACATATGGTTTGTCTTTTGCGTGGTGGGCATCATTTTAATTATTGAGCAGTGTCCTGTCTCAAGATCCTTCTTTCATGATACCATTCACTTTCGTGATAAACCTAATGGGACTAGAATATTGCAGATGTAAATAGCAGGATTTATAACACAATAACAGAATGACATAGAGTTGGAAGGGACCTTGGAGGTCTTCTAGTCCAACCCCCTGCTGAAGCAGGAAACCCTATACAACTTCAGATAAATGGTTGACTAAACTTTTCATCACTTCATCATAAAGTGATGGCTTGAAACATTGTGAATGTGATGTGGGAAATTAAACCAGAATGATCCTATCTACCTGACTGGTGCTTAGCACGTTTTGAAGATGTTATATGGGCTATCTATGTGAAGAAAAATGTACAGTGTATAGGTGCTTTTATATAGAGAAGCTTTCTTTATCCTAGGCAAACTTTGAGGAACATATGGTAATTTTGAATGCTTCTGAATTTAGCAATAATACTGACAACATAGACAGTTTAGTCTCCAAGCTTTGAAAACGCAATACACTATTTTATTGACTTTGATTAAGTCCTGTTTTGTTTTTGTTCTAAGCAAATGTATTGATAATGGGGAAAGATTCTTAAAATAAAGTTGACTGTCATAAGAAATTAATACAACTTAAATAAAAATGTCTGAATGGGAACAGTGACCTTTTAAATTCTAATTTGGGAATGAATTAACTACTGTGAAGTTTTATGAGTCACAGTGAATTATACGTATTAATTACTTGACAGTCTTGCATACACTAAAAGCAGTGGTTATCCAAATGGGTCTTCAGCTGCCAGATCAAGCTGAATGGTATTAAATTGCTTGATCAGGATGTCATGTCTTAAAGTGTTTCCTGCTCTATGATTCTTTTAATGAAGTGAAGTTGAAATATAGCATAGTTAAAACAAGAAATGGTCTATTTATTGTCTTCTTGATGGGCTGCAAAATAGGGAAAATTGCTGTTGGCAGACATTCAAATTCTGATACCTTGTAGCTAGATTCAGAAATTCTAAATTATACATACTTCTTATGGGTGCCTCATAGTACGAGTTTTATTGCTAGAATGCAAGCATCAAGGACTTTTAGGACAAGAACGTCTATTATACACTGGTATTCTTTCTCACAAAGTGAACTTTATCTAATTTCTTTAAGTATATTCTGTTTTTCATGTACTCTGCAGCTAGATGCTACTGCTGTATATTGACAGCTCAAAGGGCAATTAGAAATGAGCTGATGCTTACTTTTATTTTGTTAGACTGGATTATTAACTAACCATAAAATAGACACCCAGTTCAGGAACCAGCATTCTTTTATGCAAGATACAAAAATGTAGTTTTTATACTCTAGATCAGGGAAATAAAACTGACAACTAGATTTTTATGCAAGATACAAAAATGTAGTTGTCAGTTTTATTTCCCTGATCTAGAGTTCCATTATCTTTAAGGATATCCTTTAAAGGCTTGTGGAACTGGTCTCAGTGCTAGGTAATTTTTCTGAGGATAGAGCAGTGATTAAAAATAATGTCACATAATTCTGTCTTCTAAAACATTTATTCCATCTCCCTTATCTGAATCAAACAGATTTCAGAATGGCCACCCCAGGAAATAATGCTGTGATTAAAACTCTATTGGGTCATTATTGTCTGTCATATTGCTTCTTAACCTCAACAAATTTAAGATATGGGAACTTTAAGTCCGAGAATTTCCCGGCCAGCATGGCTTGCTGGAAAATTCTGAGAGTTGAAGTCCACACTTGTTAATGTTGCTGAGGTTGAGAAATACTGGTCTATTGTATGCAGGGATAATGTGCCAGTGGATACTTCATTATAGCATATTTGGAGCTATTCTGAAAATACAGGAGCCCCGTAAAAGAGTCTTAATTACATGGCTTCTATGCTCTGGGGAAAAGAAAACATTTGGACTTTTTGAGCAACCATGTTAAGGGAATTTAGTCTTGTGTGGGGTTAAATTGCCTCTGGCTATGTTGGAAGTAAAGTTAGAATTAGTTAGAATAAACAGAGTTGGAAGGGACCTTGGAGGCTTCTAGGCCAACTCGCTCAAGCATTTTTATATTTCAGTAGAGTAGGAATTAACTATAGAGTACACTTTCTCCTCCATGCTGCTACGAGACCCCAGGATGGGTATGACTCCTCCTGATGACATCATCAATCTGGGTTTATCTAGTATAAAAGTAGCAGCCTGTAGGAGAAACCCCCAGCTTTGACTCAGCTTCTTTCGATGACCATAAGATAGTGTCTCTGAAAGGAGTTTAGTTAGCAGCAAAAGCGAAAGCTATCTTCATCATTGGCATAGCTCCCGGGGAACTGGTGCAGCTGTGCCTTTAAGAGAGTGGGGCTCCACTCTCCTGCAATGCCGAGGATTCGACGTTTTCTTCAACCGAGGGAGACTGTAAGTATGGAGTAACCCTTGATCCTCCCCCACAGTCTTCCCTCAGCGATTTCGGCCACCACGATTGTAAAGATCACATCGGCGATAAAAGCGCCTCTCAGCTGATCGTAAATTTTCACTTTCTTGCCGATTTCGCCATTCGGGGCTGTTTACAGCCTAAGGAGCGATTTAACCCCTGCGTAGCCTCTTTTGAGTGGCCATTTTGAAAGCTTCTTCTAAAGAAAGTAGCAAGCAGCCATTCATCATCCACCAAAGGCCAGCTTCTACTATTCATAAGCTCCTATTCAGGCTACTGCATAGACAACACATAGTGAGGATTGTTTCCAGCACCTTTGTGTCTGTTTCTGCTTACTATGGATCAAGACAAGGCCCACACAGAGCCTTCAGGCCTGATCTCTCAAGGCCCCCAAGCTGGCAAAAGAAAGAGAAGGAGACAATGCTCTCAGTCTGTTCAAAGGGAGGTGGCAGCCAAGATTAAATATCCCAGGCCGAATTAAAGGCAGAGAAACAAAGGCATGCAGCCTTAGAAAGGCAGTTCAACAAAACTATTGAACAAATGAGGGGTCAACTACAACAGGCTTCTCACCAGCCAATCCTCTAGTTGTTCAGCAAGCTACATCTAGGGAGAGGGAAGATACCTCAGCTCCTCTTAGCCACCTCCAATCCTGGTCCCCAGAGCGACCTGAAATCCAACCAGGACCTCAAGACTTGAGCAGGTCAGGTCCCAACTTTGCCCAGACTCCTTGGGATCTTTCTTCTTCATCTATCTCATCCATGGCCCAAAGCAGCTCTCGATCAAGACCAGAGTCCACTTTTACTCCAACAGCAGCAGGTCTTCGGCCCACGGATCCTCCATCGAGGGGCAGATCTTCTGACATCAACGAAGTCTCCTTAGCCATCAGACAGGGTCTGGCAGAAGGGCTTCAACACATCTTCATGCCTTCAGACAGACCTCAGCCTTCCTTCCCAACTTTTCCTCTAGCTCAGATTCCCCAAAGGGGACTATCTCACTGTGTAGAACAAAGGGCCCATCTTACCTATGCGGAAGTAGTGGACCTCACTCAGGGAGGGTATGAGGAATCATCTGAGCTCAGCCCCTCCCCCAATTCTGATCTGGAAGAGGGAGAAATCTGGGACCCCAACCTCTAGGAAGAAGAGGAAGATCTGAGACCTGATCAGCCTCCTTCAGCTTCTGTATTCAAATCTGCTTTATTCAAACCTCTCCTACACAAGGCACTGGTAACAGCCCAGTTGTCAGTGGAGGAAATTGCCCCCCAGCCTCAAGTGGTACCATCGGGGCATGGGGATTCCCTCTTCTCCAAACACATTGTTCATTTGGAGGTCCTTCCTTCCCTCATCATCTTTCTTGACTTAGTCAAGGAACAATTTGCCTTCCCCACTGCAGGCCCCCGCCCATCGTCCCAGATAGGCGGTTCTACAACGTGGGTCCTTCCTTAGCTACGGCTCTGGCAGTTCCCCCAGTAGATGCCCCAGTTGTGGCCTCCTTCTCCTCAAGCACTCCAACTGAGTCTGAAGACGTACTAAAGGCAGAGGACAAACGCCCTGAACAAAAACTGAAGTGTAACTACCAAGCCTCAGCTTCGGCCATCCAGTCCTTGACTGCTGCATCATTTTTTACAACGTCTTCCATCCGCTGGCTATGCCAACTTCAAGGCTACATACCTCCATCAGAGAACTCAATAAGGTCATAGCAGCAGCAGAGTTCTTGGCGGATGCCACCCTCAACGCTGCCAAGTTCTCTTCCAGGGCCATGGCATCATCAGTGGCAGCTAGGAGACTGCTATGGCTATGAAATTGGCAAGCAGAGCCTCGACAAAAATGGAAACTAGCTTCTGCCCCATGTACCAGTGAGAAGCTGTTTGGAGATGCCCTTGACCCATTTGTTGTTGAAACAAAAGACAAAAGGAAAGTCAAGCCCTCCTTCATTCAGACCTGAAAATGCTTCTCGCTTCTCCAGACTTCAGAGAGTGTATTCTCAGAGTCAAGATCAACACCATGAGGCTACCAGCAGACAACAAGCTGCGGGTAAACAAACCTTTCATGGGGGAGGAGGTCACTCCTTCCGTCGCTCTAAATAATCTCTCATTCTCCCCTCCCATCAGAGGTCGTTTGGCCTCCTTTGCTTCCAGATGGGAGGAGTCAACGACAGATGCCTGGGTATTCAATAAAGTAAGGTCAGGGTTACAATTAAAATTTCTATCACTATCCCCAGAAAAATTTCTACTCTGCCCCATTTTCCGGGACAGTTTACGGAGGGCTCTTATGGAATCAGCCATTAGTCACCTGGTCTATATAACCAGTCCCTGAATTACAACGTGGATGTAGGCTTTATTCTTGGCTTTTTGTGGTCCCTAAGGCCTTGGGGGGGGTGGCGAGCCATTCTCGACCTAAAATTTCTGAATGAGTTTATCCCGTATAGGCACTTCAAAATGCAGACTCTGCATTCTATTCTGGAGAGCGTTTGGGAGGGTAATCTCCTCTCTTCCATTGATCTCATGGAGGCTTACCTCCACATTCCCATCTGGCCTCATCATTGCCAGTTTCTCTGTTTCTGTTCCGAGAATTCCCACTTCCAGTATTGGGCCCTTCCTTTCGGGCTCTCATCTGCCCCAAGAGTCTTCACAAAGTTACTGGCAGCATTGGTGGCTTCGCTCTGGTCTGTTCCAGTGAGGATCCAATGTTACTTGGACAACATCTTGATCCTGTCATCCTCCACCCACTCTGCCCATCAAGATCTTCAAACCACTCTCCATTGCTTCCAGTACCACGGTTTTTCCATTAACTCCAAGAAAAGCCATCTCTTCCCAACAACCAGATTGCTCCATCTGGGAGCCATCATCGACACAACTCTGTGCCAAGTTTTTCTGTCTCCAGCCCAAGGGCAGAGCCTTATCGAGATCATTCGACAGGTCCAACATCAACACAATGTCTCCCTGTCACTGTTGTCCAAACTTTTGGGCAAAACGATCTCATGCATAGGCATCGTTCTGTGGGCACGGCTACACTCACAGGCTCTACAATGGTTCCTGCTCCCCTTTCAATGAGCAGGAACCAGCCACACATCTGCCAAGGTCCTGCTCTCTCCAGAGGTCCGCTGTTCCTTCAAGTGGTGGCTTTCCCTAGCTCTTTCAAAGGGTCTCCCATTCAAGGAATCGGACAGACTGATCATCACTACCGATGCAAGTCTTCTGGGTTGGGGAGCCCACATGGAGGGTCTCATGGCTCAAGGGATCTGGTCCTGGTTGGACAGGACTGGGCCCATAAACTGGCTAGAACTCAGAGCCATTTATCTAGCCCTGAAAAGCCCCCAGCCATCAGCCGCCCCAGCTAAAGAAGCTGGCTGCATCGGGGGAGTTGACCAGCTGAGCGTGCAAAACAAGGCACTTCGTACTGCCCGCTGTTCTCCTTCCTCCTCTTCCCCATCCTCTTTCAGGGGCTTCCCACCCACCACTCTGCTTGCTCTGTGCGTGGGTCTGGCCCGCTGCCTCTTTCCTACGCTGCCTTCCCCTCAGCGATTCCATTCAGCGCTTGGCTCCTTTCAGCCCTCCACCTCCCCCACACACCTACTCAATCCCCCACCCCAGCTCAGGTCATGAAAGAGATGAGCGAAGGAAAAGTGTGTGGGACTGATGCTGCGAAAGACGCCACCCGCGAAAGCAGAAAAAGGCCTGGGAAGAATGGAAAGAACTTTTGCGCGCTGTCTTCTGAGCCCTACTGCCCGCAAATCCCCCCTCCTCCCCTCCTTCCCCTAGCCCTGCCAGTGTAGTCTGCAAATCCCCCCATCTTCCACTCCATGCTGCAAAGCTTGACAGCCCCCCCAATGCTGCAGAGCTCCATCCCTCAGCATATTGCAAAGCTCAACCTCTCTCTCTCCCCCTCCCCCTCACTCCGCCACTCCGAACGCCATCGCTCGCCATGCTCCTCATGACAACCAGCAGAAAGCAAATCAATGCAGCTTTCTTCCTTCTTCAGGTTAGGGAGGGGGGGAAACCTTCCACTCGGGTGGTTGGTGCCCTGTGGAAGCTCCTCTGTTCCCCGCCGTCCCTTGAAAGTAGCAAAGAGCGCTTGATCCAGCCATGGCTTTGAGAGAGAGAGAGAGAGAGAGAGAGAGACAGACAGACAGACAGACACTGACACACACACACACAGAGTAGGGAAGAGAGAGAGGAAGATAAGGAGAGGGGCAGAGAGAGAGACAGAGATACATGGGGGGGAGAGACCCATAGAGAGAGACACACAGAGAGGGGGGGAGGAGAAAGAGAGAGAGAAAGAGAGATAAAAAGAGAGGGAAAAAGAAAAAGAAAGAATGAAAGAGGGAGGGAGAGAGACAAGAAAAGAAAGAAAAAAGAGAATGAAAGAAGAAAGAGAAAGGAAGCGAAAGGAAGAAAAGGGATAAACAAAGAAAGGGAGAGATGGAAGGAAGGGACAAAGAAAGAAAAAGAAAGACAGAGAGGGAGGGAGTGAGAAAACCATGAATGAGATATGTGGATGGGTAGATAAATACATGGAAGGAGGGAGGGAGAAAAGAGAAAAAAAAGGAGAAGAAGGAAGGACACAAACCCTGGCTTCAGAAGACTCTTTGAAGCACACAGCAATCTAGGGCTGGCCTTCAAGGGATCTCAGAAGTCATCTAGTCCAACCCCCTCCTCCAGCAGGAGATCCTTACAGAATCATAGAATAGCAGGGTTAGAAGTAAGTGTGTATGTGTGTGTGTGTGTGTGTTTGTGTGTGTGTGTGTGTGTGTGTGTGTGTGTATGGCTGTCAAAACTCCAAAGCAGGTCAAGTAGCTTTGGGGAGATCAGTCATAAATTAGAACACTTGCTAAGCAACCAGCCATTACGCGAGGACCACTTGTATTTGGTTTGCTGGTCACATGGTCACCTGGCCATGCCCACCCACATGGTCACCTGGCCATGCCCACCCACATGGCCACAAAGACATGCCCACCCAGTCACATGGCCACAAACCCATGCCCATCTGGTTATGTGACCAAGCCACACCCACACAGTCACATGACCACCAAGGCACACCCACAAATTAAGCCATGCCCACAGAACCAGTAGTACAAAAATTTGAATACCACCACTGCTGAGAATGCCCTTTCTATCTATGCTGCTAGAGAGCCCAGCCCCTCCCTTGTTGCGTCCAGATTGTGGTGAGGTATGTTATGGTTCACGATTCTGTTTTGGCTTTCAGAGACACTCACTAAAGTCTGTCAAGTATCTTCGCCAAAGCTGGAGGGTTTCTCTCACAGGCTGCTACTTTTATACTAGATGGACCCAGCTTGATGATGTCATCAGGAGGAGTCATACCCATCCTGGGCTCTCTAGCAGCATAGATAGAAAGGGCGTTCTCAGGTAAATTTACCAACGCCCATTCTAACTCATCTCCAGTATCCCCACTGGCCAGTGTAGAATTATTCATAGTTTGTTGCCACATCTTAGAACTAGCTTGGCAGCAGTTTTACTCAGAAATATGGCAAGTAGTAGCCAGGAAGACCAATTGATATGCACTGCGTGATAATATGTTATTTTAGTTTAAGGTGGCTAAAATGTGCTGCATGACATGCTTTATGAAATGATAAGAAAGCTTCCATTTTTTAAATGTTATGAAAATGGAAGAATAGAATATCATAACTTGTTCATTTTACAATATAGTAATTGATCTGTATAAAAGAATTGTAAATTCAAACGCAATTGATAGTTTTTCAAATTCAGACGATGCCTATCTGAATAAACTAGATTTTGTTGTTTGAATCTGCCATGCTTCCTTATACACGCTATGATTACTCAGAAGTAAATTGTTTTCTATTTTTTGCCCAAATACAGAGAAAAAACTAGGCTTCACAATAATTCTTACTATTCAAGAAGATTATCATCAACTTCAAAAGCAACCTCTTTTTGATAAGAATTCCTGGTTTGGTAAGAAAACCTATACCTTGGAGCATAGAATGGTAAATTTGAGAGGAAATAATATGTAATTTCATGGGAAGAAAAACAAAATGTGCCTGGAAAGGCAAAAGGAACCTGCCTATTGATTGGATAGGTTATTGCCTAGTTCATGCTAAAAAATTACTTTATAATGTCCCTTCAAAATGCTAGCTGCTCATAAGCATGAGCACAAAAATCAAATATGTAACCCTAGTTGAAAACATTCCTTTCCAGGATAATATCCACATTGAAAAAAAAAAAAGAATAGGTCAATAGAGGATAAGTATCTTTATCTACATAGAATACTGACTGGAAAAAAAGGGTGGAGAAATTGTTAGAACCTTAAACAGAAGTACTCTATCTATATCAAAGCATGTTTTTCCAGAACTCCTCTTGTTCAGAGAACTTTTTGATACTAAGCCAGTAAAATACACTATTGCTCAATTTTGTACATAATTGTTTTAGTGAATTGTTTATAATGACTTAATTATATTTTTTATAAAGCAGCATTTTGCTGAAGTAGGAAACATCTTGACTACCAAATGTTAGCTAAGAATAGAAACTAAAATTGAAAGCCCAGACTTTCCATAATTTAATATACATTTGTCCAGTCATGCTCTTGACTTTAAAAGCTGACTTTAAAAAAAACGCCCTGTAGGTATCTGATTTCTGGATATGTAATTTCAAAGCAGAACTGATCAGAAATGATTCTTGGTGTTTCATCTAACTAGGGAAGTACTTCATAAGGCTTCTGTTGCTTCATCAACATGACATGATATACTAAGTTATTAACATATATATTTGGATCATTGAACAGTATAGGAAAACTTCAAAGATGTTTTGGTATTATAGACACTATATAAATTGACAGTTCTGAAGAAATTGTAGTAAAGAAATATGAATATAATTATAAAAACAATTTCCCGAGAAGCAATAATCTTTCCATAAGTTTGAGATAATTTTGGAAGGCATCTTGTAATTCTTTTCCTGTTTTTTATTATTTACAGTTGCAACAATTAAGTTTCCTAGGTATATTAAAATCATTTGATTAAAAACTTTTACTCAGTGACATGAGTGAAAAATGTTGTTGCCTACACTGTGAGAAAATTGATATTCAAGCAATTTAGAAAGACTCAATTGTGTCCAATATTAGAATGTTAAAGGAGAGAGAAAGAAGTCCAATTGTTTCATTTAACTTCAGCTAAGCTTAATTATAGCTATTGAAAATAAATGAAATCTCCATTTGAAAATAAGCAGGATTGTATACCCCTAGGCCAGTTTGAATTCTGGCTGTAATTGGGTCTATTTAAGAATAATAAAAACTTGTGGGAGATAAATTTGGAAATAATAACAACAGCAGTGAGACAATATTACAGCCATTGAATGCATTATAATAAAATCTTACTAAACACTGTGCAGGTGATTTGCCCCTTGTTGGATCTTTTTACCAGAAATGTTTGGTCTATCTTGTAATTATATTAAAACAATTATTTCATGATTTAACTGCAGCCATGAATGAAAAATAAGTAACTCAATTTTGAATCAGCAGTGTCATTTTTCTTTATATGTTGTTTCTAAAGAGGTGAAATAAGATTATTGGATATGTGCAAATCTGGTAAAGCTGACATATATAACACAATTATTTCAGACTTGAATTCTGAAACCAAGTATAACAAGAGTTTTGTCACAGTATGCTGGTATCTTTAGCTAGGAAAACAAGCTTGTTTTATCTTAGGAAAGACATAATAAGTACTTTATCTTGTATAATCACTGCTTTCATGTGAAAAGATAATTTTTACTCTTTTCATGTTTGTGATTCATATTTCATATATAAATCAGTATTTTTTTTCCTCATACAACTGGAAAGTCCCTGTGCATTCAATTTCCCTTAAATTTCATGAAACACAAAATAGTGATGAGCTTCATTCTTTACCTTTTCATTTCTGAAAAAAAGTTCTTTCATGTTTGTATCAGAGTCATGATTGTGCCAGATTTTCATCTTGAGATTTTTTTTTCTTCCTGGTCCCACGCAGTAGCTTATGAAATTTTGGTGTTTTTTTCATGAGATCATTGGGGGAGATCATAGAAAATCCAAGGACATCTTACAAGATTCCTGCTTTTTTTTTTTTAATTTTGAAGGCTTTTGGCTGTGGTTGGGACCTGAAAAAATTATTGGTCCTTTGCCTGGGTTCAGTGGAAACCTGTTTTTTTAAGCCTAATTACTGTGAATATTCAAAAGATAGAGTTGTTGTGCTGGGTGACAATATATATTGGCATGTATTATATTTCTGATCTTTTAATGATGTGTATGGTGAGAGACGACAGTGCCTTCTAATCTAGCTCTTAACAGTGGTACAACATGTATCTATTTTACATTTTAAACATTTTTTGCCTTTTAGGGTGTAACAAACAACAATTAAGCTTTATAAATAATAATTTTTTAAAAAGGGCCAGTGATAATAAAGCATTCTGCTTCAAAAGATTAAAAGTCAAAAATATTGTGGTCCTATAAAAACATAACTTTATTAGAAAACCACATAGCTTTTTTTGTAATACAATGTCTTCTTGGAGTTGACCTGTATATCTAGCGATTCCATGAGCATGTTCATACATTTTTTTTCTTTTGCAGCAGTATGAATATCATCTACCACTGCCTTTTTTTCAGGATGTGTTTTCAATTTTCACTCTGGCTTACATGCCTGGAATTTCCTGATATTCTCCATTTATGCACTGACCAGACCCAGCCACTCTTAATTTCTGTGTCTAGATAAGAAAAGCTATGTGTTACTTGCTGAAACAAATTAGGCTTGTAAACTGGCTTAAAAGCCAGTAGAGATGGGCACGGACACATGTTTTGAAAAGCTTTTCCAGAGATATGATTTGGGTCCTGAATAAGATAGGATCTTAGACTAAACTGTTAATTGTAGTCAGTTAAATGTAATAATTTGAATACAGTGGTCATTTGTCTTAGGACCTTCTGCCTGAAAACATGAAAACTGCAGAACCAAATGTGAGCTTGCATGCATATAAGCAGACCAGGCTACTCATACTAGCAAATTGAAAACAAATTAGTATCTTTAGCTCTTTATAAAGAACACTTCAATCCAGGGGTCCTCAAACTTTTTAATCAGGGGACCGATTCACGGTCCTTCAGACTGTTGTGGGGGGCGGACTGGCTGGGTGGGTGTCGCCAGCTGGTCATATGACTAGGTGGGCATGGCTGGGTGGTCATGTGACTGTGGGCATGACTAGGTATTGTGACTGGGTGGGTGTGGCCAATTTAGCAGTCCATTTTGCCAATTTGTCCATTAAACAACACACACATTATACATTCATTTGTTTTGCTCCTGAGGGTGTTTTATTTGCTTTTGTTTGCATGTTGTTCTTTTGATTGACTTTTCTTTTTAAAATTGTTTAGTGGTCCAGGATACTCAGTTTTGCAGCAATTCTTCTCAGCCCCAAGGAGCTTACAATGAATAAGATACTCTCCCTCTCTCCCTCTCCCTATTATCTATCTATCTATCTATCTATCTATCTATCTATCTATCTATCTATCTATCTATCTATCTATCTATCTATCTATCTATCTATCCATCCATCCATCCATCCATCTACTTACTTACCTATCTCTGTTTCTGTCTCTCTCTGTATCTCTTTCCATATCTCTTTCCACATCTCTCTCTCTCCTGGTGCATTTTCTGCAGGATCCCCTTCAATCCTGGCAGTGCCCTGGAATACCTCATTGAATTCCATTCCATTCCATTCCTTTCTATTCCATTCCATCCTATTCCCACTCCCATTCCCACTCCATGTTATTGCTATTGCTATTCCATCCCATCTCATCCTATTCCCATTCCTATTCCATTCTCTCCTATTTCCATTCCATTCCATTCCCATTACGGCGGTCTCAATCAGCTTTTGGAATCTTGCTGGCTGTCCCGGAGCTTCCTCTGCACGTGCTGAATGCACACAACAGGCTCGATCAAGGCCTCCATGTGTCTGGCAGGCAGGATCTGACTGGGCAGGCATCGCTTGGAGCAGATTAGGTGAGGAAGCCCCAAAGCGGGGGCTTAGTGGCCACTGTGATGTAAGCGAGCTAGGGAGCGGGCGCTGCAACAGCTGCCCTGCTGTCTTCTTTCTCCCACTGTCGCTGCTTGGATGCTCTTCCTGCCTCCAGGAGCAGAGACAGACGTTCACCTTCAGGGGCAGGCAGCGTCACCGGCCACTGCCCTGGAACTGCCAAGTGTCAAGTGGGAGAAGGACGGGCAGCCAAGCGACGGTGTGGGGGGAGGAAGGTGGCAGGATCACGTTGCAGCACCCTCTCTCTAGCTTGCTCGCGTCTTGCCAGCTCAGCTTCTCCACAGGCCGCCAATCTCTTATGAGTGAAGGGCTGCACCTTTCGCCAGCCAAGGAGAGAGCTCAAAGGTTTGCCACCATCACTCTGTCAGGGTGGGGTGGAGGAAGCCGAAGGGTCCCAACAGGAGAGACCGCACCTGCTGTGTAATTAAGTGTCGCTTCCAAGAGTTGTGTTTAGTGCCAGGGTGGTGCTCTCCATTGAGGGCCTCCTGCTTGCCCTCCTCCCGCCTCAGACCCTGCATCCAGCCCATGACTGGGGGATCTGCTGATTCTGGGCTAATCTGGCCAGCATGGGATAGCACCACGCTGGGGCGCAGCATGCTCTTGGGCCTCCCACCCCTCTATGCTTCTGCTCTGCTTCATCCAGAATGAATGGAAAGCACACAGGGACTTGGCACTAAGCAAGACTCTTGGAAGCAATGTGTAATTTATGTGGCAGGTGCAGCTTCTCCCGTTGGGACCCTTTGTTTCCCCCCCCCCCACACACACACAATGGAGTGACAGTGGACTGAAGTCTCTGGCAAATCTTTGAGTTCTTTCCTTGGCTGTCAAAAGGTGTGGCCTGTTTTTGGCCTCTCCTCTCCCCAGAAGCACTCTGCCGACTAAAATCAGAGAGCGCAGATGCCTCCCGGGGCCTCTGCCTGCCCCTTTTTTGGCCTACCCCATCCCCATTTTCTACAAAAATGCCCGGGAAGGTGTGCGCTCTTTCACACACACACACACAACCCCCCCCCCACACACATATTCCTCCCTACTCACTCCCTCCGGCTTCTGCAGAAACTCTTCCACACAAACTCTTCCACATGCACACATTTCTCCCTCCTCCTCCCTCCCTCTGGCTTTTGCAAAAACACCCGGGGAAAGCTTCAAATGTGCATACGCTGCCACCTCTCCACTCTCACACCTCTCCTCTCTCCCCCCTCTGCTCTCTCGGCAATCTGCAAAACGCCCGGGGAAAGCTTCAAATGCGTGCATGATCTCCTCCACCAACTGCCCCCCACCCACTGGCCTATGCCCTTCAGCCTTACCCGTGTAAGCAGCAGCGAGCAGAAGTATGCATGTGGCTGCAATCTGCAAGGTATGTAAAGGCCAATGGCTGGAGAAGGGACAATGAGGACAGCGGGAAAAGCCAGCCATGCAAGGAGTGGCTGGGAAGCGAGGGGCGGGGCTTAATCCCACCACTGCATGGGCTGGATAGATTGTATCGGTGGGCCGTATCTGGCCTGCAGGCGGTAGTTTGAGGACCCTTGCTTTAATCTGTTGGTTAAAGGGCTTTGATCTTAGAATTTTCTAAGATAAAGGATCCTGCCTAGAACAAGTATGTTAATACAATATAAGAACTGCCAAGAGCATTCTGGTCATTGATGCTAGTTATGAAGGACGCCTGTACCACATTTGATGGTACTAGAGGTAGGACAGATTTACTGGGGGTGGTCTTACAGATTTTTTGGTTGGGATATTTACTGTTGGCTTGTCTGCCAGTTCCTTGATTGGGGTATTGTTTACTTGATTGTTGGTATGATGTTAATTTTGGAGTTAATCTATGCTCATCTGGGTGCTGATGTTGGTGAGGAGATGTTTTGGTCTTTTAGTTCCCTTTTCGGCTTGTTGATTGTCTCTTAGATATCTCAAAGGTGCAACTGAACTATGGTTTTTTTCCTTGAGGAAGATGTTTCACTTCTCATCCAAGAAGCTTCTTCAGTTATGACTGAATGATGGGGTAGTAGCTTCTTGGATGAGAAATGAAACATTTTCCTCAAGAAAAACATAATCCAGTTGCCTTTTGAAAAAACATCTTTGAGACAACCATAATCTGGATGATTAAGAATCTCTATAGACTCTTTTGCATAGTATTTAGATATTGTTTATGTCTTGGTGCCAGACTTCTAGAAATTCCCTAGCATTTTTGGACTTGGCTTGGTCTAGGATGGTGTTGGTTTCCCAATTGAAACATTGGTTAAGTCTCTCTCATATGTTGTGTCCATGTTGGTGTTCATGAATGCATTCTGCCAGTTTTCTGCCTGTTTGTCCTACATAATGGCTGTTGCAGTCATTTCAGTTGAAGATAACTCCCACCAACACTGACAGGACAAGCCACTAGAAGAGCAAACCCCACTCCTTACTAGCACTGATGATGTTACCTAGTTTGGGTAATGAAATGTCTGCAAGAAAATAACAAAGGTTAGAGAGCACCAAGGACTCCCTAAGAATCTGAGAGATATGCACTTTAAGAAAAGCAAACAATAACATGGGGATAAAAACTAATTCTGTTTTGCTAGCATAGAAATTTTACTTTTTAAATGCAGCTTTCATAAGATATTGTGAAAATATTAATTTCAGGACAGTGGACCAATAATCAAACTGATTCATATTGGATCTCCTTAGATGAATGCAAGATGCATTCATCAGCACATAAGGTTGTGAATAACCTTTTCATTCAAACAGTGTGTATGATGTACCAGTTCCGTCTGTTAACAACTTCTACATTTTTCTAGCCTTGTGAATAAATCAGGTTTATTTTTAGTCTTGTTTTGAACTACTTTACAAATATATGCTCCAGACGTCCTTCATTCTTGATGCAATTTTATCCATTGTAGACATTCATTATTTTTTCTTCACTTTATGAATATTGTTTTCAACCTAATACATTCAGCAGTCTAACTTTCTTAAGAACAAGAACTTGGTCTTCCATTCATGACAAAATGTACAATGTTAATGTTCTGAGTTATATTCCCTGTATATTTGAATAGAATGTTACATAGGCACTTATCACTTTATCTGTATGCATTTCTGTTCTTCTTTATTGTTTCTGAGCTTCTTGATATTTTGTCCAGCACTTTGTACTTATAATACTCTCAAATGAAGTACCTCATGTTGTTTTATGCTGGCATTAAATAACTGTTGATGAAGATTCTCAGTCATCCAGTAGAGTTGTCTGAAAGTTGAGTCATGACAACTGCACTTTTTATTGATTCGAAACATTTAGCGCCTAGAAAAAGCTATTTGGATAAGCAACAAAACATTTCAAACCAATAAGAAAAAAAGTCCATGACTCAACTTCCAGACATATTAAATAACTGGGTACCATTAATGTTGCTTTGTACTGTCCAGACATATAGCCAAAAAACAGGGAAAGAGACTATGGTGGAGTGGAGGAGTATGCATTAAAATGTACATATGTATAGCCCACTGGGCTGCTACATGATGTTTTGAGTGATCCTTTCAATCCCTTAAGATGAGAAGTCTCTTAAGCAGAAGCTTCTTTTATGTGGCCTTTCTCAGACCATTTTATGTAAACTTGGCTGATCTTTAAAAAACCAAGTATGCAATGATTACTCCAAATTGAGCTGCAATATATTTTGAATCAACTGCCTAGTTTTTGTATGTTACCAAAAGCAATATATTGAAGAGATATGGCTCTATTTTCTCTCTGACTTACTCAGACTATCATCAGGTTTTTACCAAGGATTATTTTAGCGTGCGCCCACCCCTCCCAAAATGCAATTGCGGGGTAGATAGTTCAAACTCGTTGTGTTTTATCATTTCTGCCCTAAGGCATATAAGAGGTAGAATTGATACTCTATTAAATTCATAAACTTAATAAATAAATAACAATATTGCAAGTTTTATACTTAATTGCATTAAGATACATAATATTGGACTGAAGCAATAAACTGGTGCTTTCTTAAAATTTCTGTTTCTTAAAAACAATCTATTTTTTAATGACTGGAAACTCATGCAGTGATTTCTTTGCCTTATACATGCTGCTCTTTTTTGATGTCTTTTGTGGTTCTACATCTACATGCTTTCATTTGGTCCTTTGTAGTGGGTAATGCTCAAATGATTTGAGGAATATATATATGATAAGAAACTAGCATAATCTAATACAGAATAAAGAAAACTGAAATAAAAAAGAAAAAAAAAAAATGGAAGCTTCCAATTTATTTTGCAGCAATTTATTTGATGATAAAGCTATCTCTCACTCTATGATTACCAAAAAAGTTCACTTTTTTCTATTATGCATTTTTCCCCCAATCATCGAAACCACAAGTTATAAATGCAGTTTTTTCTATTTCATGTAAAACATCTATATGGGATTTCCAGTCAGCCACAAATGTAGATACTGTCTTTAATCAAAGAAGTTAATTTAGCTATCTCTGCTGGTTCCTTCATTTTCACCAGCCATTCCTTCATTGAGGGTAATTTTGAACCTTTCTACTTTCTTAGCTGCAGTTGTCATTAAAAAAAGAGTTCCATGCCTTTTTTTTCTAGTTGCCTGTCCATTAGTCTAAAAAACCGCACCTCTGGTTTTAATTATATTTTAATCTTTCATATCTTCTGAATTAATGTATATATTTGTATCCATTTTTTGACCTTTTTATATGTCGTACCAACATGATAAAATGTGCTTTCATGTTCACATTTCTAGTAAAGATTTGGCGACGATTTGAGACAATTCATTTGGTAACAAATGTCAGTGATGCATCATTTTATAAAAAATTAAGGCTAGAACGTGATGTAATTTTCAATCCTTTTAACAAGGTATTTTCCCACTGATCCATTTGTATATTGTAGCAAAAATTGTAACCCAGTTCCCAAACTTTTTCAGTCCACTACCCCCTTGGTACTACAAACTCATCCTCGGTGCCCCCCACCCAGGGGTGGGATTCAAATTTCTGTGGGAGTGGCCTAATTTGAGGGTGTGGCTTTCTGGTCATGTGACTGGGTGAACGTGCTTGCTGGTCACGTGACTGCCTGGTGTGGCTTTCTGGTCACGTGACTGGGTAGGTGTGGTTTGGTGGTCATGTGACTGGGCAGGCATGGCCAGGTGACTAGCAAACCTAATACAAGTGGTCCTCACTTAATGGCTGGTTGTTTAGCATGTTCTAATTTATGACTGGCCTCCCCAGAGCTACTTGACCTGTTTTTGGAGTTTTGACAGCCATGCACGCATATACACACACACTCCCTTCTGACCCTGCTGGAGCAGGTCATTGGATTAGAATTGGCAAAGCATTTCTGATTAGATTCTAGTAGTAAATAGAATCTAATCAGAGATGCTTTGCTGATTCTTGTTGATTTGTTTTATTTTTATTTTTTTGTTTTATGTTGCTGAATTGCATTGACAAGTGTATCCCTTCTTGTGCACAACCCAGAAGCTTTTGTGATTATTTGCAGCAAAAATTACTGACCTCTGGCTTTGCTCTACTTTTCAAATGTGCCACCACTGACGTGTTCTAGGTGCCGGCCCTGTAGGTCTACCCCATGAGCCCGCTGCACTGGAGAGACCTGTCCAAGCAAGTCCGAGCGGAGTGGTGCACCAAATCAATGGGGTGAGCCTGAGAGAGGGAAAGAGAGAGAGAGAAAAGAGGAGAGAAGGAAGAAAAGAAAGAGAAAAGAGAAAGAAAGAAAAAGGGACAAAGAAAGAGGGGGGATGAAGGGACAGAAAGAAAAAGAAATGAAGGAGGGAGGGAGGAGAAAGATAATGAGATATCTATTCTAGTCCAATCACCTTCTCCAGCAGGGTTAGAAGGGAGTGTGTGTGTGTGTGTGTGTGTGTGTGTGTTCTTGTAATTTACCAGTACATTTTGGTTTTGCCTTCTTCAGAATTGGCACTGTAATACATTGGGGAAAAGTAATTTTTTAGGGTGGAGATCTGGTCCAATGGATCCTGTTTAAAGCCTCAACAAAATGTGAGAGCTTCCTGATAGTCATGACCATGTTTCGTCCATAAAACCTTTAATAGAAGCCAAAGATGTTTCAATGTGCTGGCAGTCTAAACTAGGCCTCATTTCAATCTGTTGCATCAGGTAGGTCTCTCTCCCCCTCTCTCTCCCTCCCTTCCTCTCTCCCTCCCTCCCAGACTGGCTTTGCTCTACTTTCCTGATGTGCCTGTGGGGCTGTCATTCGAACATGGATGGATGGATGGAGAGAGAGAGAGAGAGGTAGGTAGATAGATAGATAGATATATTGGTAGGTAGGTAGGTAGTCAGGCAGGCAGAACTTTTGGATGAATATATGGATAGATAGGTAGGCAGGAAGGCAAGAAGACAGACAGACAGACAGACAGACAGAATGCAACAGCGGTGGCACTTTGGGAAAGTAGAGCAAAGCCAGAGTGGCGGCTCCACAGGCTTACCCCATTGAGCTCCTTGCACCGTGCCGGTGCAACAGTTAATGGGGTGAGCCTGTGGTGCTGGCGGCTCGAATGTGGCGGCACATTGCTCTATTTTTCCAACATGCCACCGCTGCCACATTCAAGGCCCCGGCTACGGAGCAGTGCAACAGTCAAATGGGGTGAGCCTGCGAGGCCGGTGAGTTGAACGCCCCCCTGCCGCCTCTTAGCATCCCCTGCCAGTCCCTTTGCCTTTTAGCGCCCCCCTAAGGCATCCCACCACCCCCAGGGAGCGGTACCGCCCCCATTTTATCATGCATTCCTTCACTTGTTTTTCTTCTGTCTCATATTTCAACAAAAGTTGAACAATTGTTACTATATGTGTCATAGTATATGGGAATTGTATTCATGTTCAAAGCAATGGTAGAAAATAAGGGCCTATACTGGATTTCAATAATTCAGATACATATCAGTTACTTCATGCGATTAGCCAGAAGAATAAGTTGGAGGGAAAGGATCAATATGTAAAAAGTATACACCAGAACTTCTTGTTGGGGTAATTGCAAACTTATTTATAGTATCTGTTAGGTGAAAATATTGGCATTATTACACTGAAGTAGTAATCTCACTGAAGGTGCTGTTCCCTGAACAACCTTTATACCCTTAAAGCTGTGACTTAACATCTGACTTAAGCAAAAGATTTTGTTGTCAGGATGATGGGAAAATTGTACATGTAGGAATTATCTCAGTGAACATTTTCTGTCAGTGGTTTATTTTGAGTACTTTGCTAACATATTGTCATGCAAGTCTAGTTCGTTAAGAAGTTGTGATGAAAAGTATTTGAGATGTTCTGAAGAGCAGCACTCCTGGCTAATATAGAAGCTTATTTGAATGGGCAATCATATACAAGATGCTTGAAGTCGTGACTAGAAGCTAATTGGAAGGTTTCAATTTTAGCTCTTTTAACATTGCACATTTTGAGTGTACAATGAGAGTGTACGATGACAGCATGTAGTCTCTAATAATGACAGGTGTTAGAGGCATAAAGATTTAATGTACATTTTAATGAAGTTGAAACCTGTAAAGAATTTAGTACATGCTTTGTAGTGAAGAATTTTTTTTTTTATAAATTGGTACCTTGGGAGTATTATTGCTTATTACTTTTAATGCTTATCTCCTTTGATTTTCTAAATCAGAGTAACATCTAGCAGCTGGAAGTTATGCTAGAGGTGTTCTGGTTACCATGCTAGGCAATTCTTAATGGCAATGTCCTTAGAAGATGACCTTTGATTACAACCCACAGTTTTGCTGTCATTTAGCTGGAGGGGACATGTGTTACTGTCGTAATCAATTGATGAGATTGGATGGATAACCGAATGATGAAACTGCGGGCTGGGTGTTTAGCTTGACATCTTGTCTGTGACAAATAACAGCATGAGTGCTGCTTCAGAGAAGCCATGCTTTCACATTCATAGCCCTTTCATTTCTCATGGAAGTGGGATCCTGAAAAACCGTCTGCCCAGATTGACTGGGAAGATTCCATCTGGAGGAGAAAATTACTCTACAAAGAACTATATATAAGACTTAGTTTTCTACTTACTTTCTTTTTGACCCATTTATTACTCCTTTAATCTTTTTATATGGCCAACTGATCTCAGTGCACTACTTTTATACTGGTTATTCTTTTATCCCATTAATTCAGCACTAATTAATTCTTGAGTTTAACTTTCTTTCTTTGTTGTATCATTTCCACTGCATTCAACTTTTTAGGTTTTTCTTAACATATCCAGTTCTTGCATATAAAAAAGGAGACAGACTCACATTTTTACATGCAACCTTCTTTTGACAAACTTTTATTCTTCACAACAAATCTTACATTACCTATTTTATGCCAGCATCCACAAAACTTAAAATGTCTTCATTTTCCTATCACACATGTACACACAAACCTACCTACCTACCTATCATCTATCTATCTATCTATCTATCTATCTATCTATCTATCTATCTATCTATCTATCTATCTATCTATCTATCTATCTTCTACCTACCTACCTACCTATCTATCCCATTTCCCATTCAAATTCACCTTGATCTTTGACACAGTAATTTTCAGATCCATACTCTTCACTGCATCATAAAATTTAACACTAACTGCAAATAATTCAAGTTCTAATCTAAGACAACACCACTTCATCTATGTCAATATGTGTCTTCAACCAACATAGGTCTAAGAGACCAGAAACACTGATGTAAGAGCTGGTTCCCAGATTGATAAAGATACAACAGCTATTTATATAGCACAACCAACTGCAAACTTCTTCACTATCAGCAAAGAGATCAGGTTTTTTTTTTAATAAGTTCAGAAAAAAGGTTTTGAGAAAGAAAATCAGAGAAACTCCACCTAATGTGCATCAAGATATTTTGGATTTAAATTGAAAATGGCTCATTTGGTGAAATCTCTGTATCCCTTCCCCTTTCATCTCAACAAACATTGCCAAGCAGAACTTGGTGAATATTGTACTTGGAAAATAACTTTTTGTTCAGGCAGCTGCCAAAGAGTTTATCTTTTCTTTACTCATGTATCCATCAAACAAGGAAGGGGTTATCAGACATGCTTATTCCTAATTCGTGTTCAATGTTGAAAATTTGCTAAGCATTCAATTTATTTTCACACATGCTTTACTTCTAAATATATACCACTGTTACATATTCAGCAACTAACCTTCAATTCATGCAAAACACTCCATTAATTTAAGTTTATTCGCTTTATCATATGCTTTTAGTGTATCAACAAATATGTAATTTTTTTCTCACTTTCATACATTTCACAGTGACTTGTTGACAAGCTAAAATGTAGCCTGCATGTCCCTTCGTAGCATAAAGCCATAATGTGATCCCCAAATTTTGCTCATTGTTACCTGTTGAACCTTTTGAATAGAATTCTGCTAAATACCTTCCAAGAAGCATTTAACAAACTAATTCTCTTAGTTTTTTCATTAATTTTCTATCTTTGCATTTATAGAGGGAAACAATCGTGGCATTCTCATCCACGCTGTGCCAAGAGTCCAGGAGTGGGATATGATTCCTCCCTCTGATGTCATAGAGCTGAGTCTGCCACTATATAAAAAGCCAGTCCCTAGCTGGCTTTCCAGCTTTTGACTCCGTTTCTTGTCTGAGAGCTAGTGTCTCTGGATAGGAAAGTGAGCTAAGAAAGCAACAATCAGTAGCAAAAACAGAAGAGAAGCAGTTTTAACACTTTGACACAACTCCCAGGGCTCCGGTGGAACTGTGCCAGGAGGATCCACCCTCCTGCAGCGTCGAGGCTTTAGTGCTGCCATCGAGGCAGCTGCAAGCCCAGGGAACATTCTGCAAGCCCTTCATGCAGTTCCTTTCATGTTGCAAAAGACTATTCACAGCTGACCTTTGGAGCTTTGTTTCACTACCTCTCAGCTGATAGCAGATAAGTGTTTGGTTGATTGCTCGGGGCTGCTAGAACGCTTAAGGAGCAAGTGAGGCAATGAAGCTCTTTTAGGGCCAGCACATGTGGCGGGTGGCCATTTTGGGTGGCAGTCGGAAATTTTGAGTGGTGATCAGCCATTTTGGAGGAAGAGCAGCCATTACCAAAAAGGGGCCTCACGGCTGAATTTGCTCACTTGGCCCATGCAACAGGAGACTTTCTCATAAGGGAAGCTCCCAGCACCCCTTGTGTTGGTTCTGTTGGTGAATATGGAGAACGAAATGGCCCAGTCGGACCTCACAGGCCTGGAAGAAGCACAAGGTTCTCAGGCCTAGATGAGGAAGAGAAGAAGACAAAGAGGCCAGTCAGCAAAGTGGGAGGCTGCAGCAAAGATCAGGGCCAAGCCCTTAGCCCCCAAGACGACATCCAAGTCTGAACTCAGGGCTGAGAAACGTAGGCATGCTGCTTTAGAAAAACAGTTTGCTAAGACCCTGGATCAGATGAGGACCGGGTGCAACAATCCTCCCAATCGGGAATTTCAGGTTTGCCCAGAGGTTATGGCCAGGGCGGGGGAGGCTGAAACTAGCTCTGACAGCCACCTTCAGGCTTGGTCCCCAGAAGGGGTGGAAGAAGAGTTTTTGCCCCAGGACTTAAGCAGGTCTGGGCCCAACTTCAGACAGGCTGCCTGGGGTCCAAGTTCCTCCCACACCCTAGGTCAGATGATTCAAGGAGGCCTCAGGCCTAGGCTGAAGCAACCTTTACTCCCACTGCTGCAGGCCTGCGGCCAGTGGACCCTCCCACAGGTGGCAGACCTGATGATATTATGTACATGGTTTCTGTGGTCATCAGACAGGATCTGGCTGAAGGATACCAAAAGCTACTCCTTCCCTTGGGGGGGTTAGTCCCTGTTCCCTGCTTACTCTCAAGGGGTCCCATCTCAGAGGGGTTTTCCCAGGCAGCAACAGTTCAGTTGCCCATCTACCCAATCTGAGTGGGGCGAGTATGAGGAGAGGGATTACACTAATCCTTCAGAACACAGTCACTCTTCCATGTCAGAGGAGGAGGAAGATGAGATCAGGGATCCTAACTCATCAGAAGAGGAGGGGCTTAGATCTGGTCAACCCCCCTCAGCAGAGGTTTTTAAACCTTGTTTAAACTGCTCTTACACAAGGCCTTAGTCACAGCCCAGTTAAGTCTGGAGGAGGTGGTTCCAAAACCCCAAGCAGTTACTTCCAGCCATGGGGACTCCCTTTTCTCAAAACCACTGGTCGACACAGAGGTTCTTCCATCCCCTCTGTTATTCCTTGATTTAGTAAAGGAGTAGTGTGCCTCCCCTGGGGCAGGGCCTCGGCCTTCATCACATGACTGGTGTTTTTACAACATGGGCCCCTCCTTGGCCAATGCTCTCCTAGTCCCTTCTGGTGGTAGCCTCTTTCTCTACATCAGGCACCCCCACTGAACCAGAAGATATCCTCAAGGTGGAGGACAAGAGGTTGGAGCAAACTCTCAAGTGTACCCACCAGGCAGAGGCTTGGGCTGTCCAGACCTCAACAGCAGCTTCGTTTTTTATGAGGGCTTCACTGCGCTGGTTGTACCAATTGCAAGACAGACTACCTACCACCGATTTCAGATCACATGAGGAGCTGAATAAGATCATCGCGGCAGCTGAATTTACAGCAGATACTACTTTAAATTCAGCTAAGTTTTCCTGAAGTGCATGGCACTGAGGAAGCATGGCATCCTTGGTGGCGGCAAGGAGGCTCCTCTGGCTGCGAAATTGGCAGTCTGATTCCCATTGAAAATGGAAGTTGGCGTCGGCCCCATGTGCAGTAGAGAACTGCTTGGTGACACCCTGGAGTCATACTTGGTGGAAACCAGGGACAAGAAAAATGTTCTCTCTTCTGCAGGAAACAAGTTGGAGTACTGTCCCGCTCCGTACTACCGACCCTCCTCCTTCCGGCCCGAGTTCACCACTTGTTTCTCCAGGGGTCAGAGAGCATTTCCTCCTTGCCAGGAACAATGGCCAGAGGCTGTGAGCAGGCAACAACAAACTACTGGTAAATGGCCCTTTTGAGGAAGAAGAGGTCATTCATTCCATTGCTCCAAGTGAATGCCCATTCTCCCCCCACATCGGAGGTCACTTGGCTTTCTTAGCCTCCAGATGGGAGGAGTCAACATTGGACGCCTGGGTGCTCAGGACGGTGAGGTTGGGTCTCCAACTGGAGTTCCTCTCATCATCCCCAAGATTTTTTGTGTGCTGTCCTATTTCTCAGGATGGTTCCAAACAGGCCCTTATGAAATTGGCCATTTAATATCTTGTGGACATAAGGGCCATACAGCCAGTTTCAGTGGATCAACAAGGGCTAGGCTTCTACCTTGATATTATGGATGTGGTATTTGAGACCTTAAATCTCAAATCGGACAGCATCCACTGCCACAATTCAGCAGGGTAGGTAATGCATGCCAGTTCGCTCAGTCACCTCTCACCAATTATGGATAAATATAATCTCAATACAAATGAATTAGGCCTCTACTAGCAATATCTTGAGACTAATATAATTGATCATCTAGGCTTTCAATCAAGCATGCAGTAAATTGCTCTTCCATTAAAGTCTTAAACCTGCCTTCAATGCTTCTCCCAACCTGTCATTTCCAGAATAAATTGTCCTTCTCCCCAATGTTAGGTACTTTATATGTCCAGCTCAACCTTTGGCTGCAAGCCAGCAGGACCACAGTGGCCCCAGATCATCCTAAGCCCAAAAGCAACTAAAAGCAACCATGCTTACCATAAGAATAGAACTGCATTTTTAAAAACTCTTTCGAACTGGCCATATTCCGTGAAAATAAAACATTTAAACCAAATATTCTATCAGTGTATTTGGCTAAATTGTAAAATGTGGCATAAAATTTCATTTGTAAAGAAATAAACAGTTATAAAATACTGATTCAGTAAGTTTCTGAAAGAGGTTGGAGAACATTTCACAAAGCTTCTACTACCGTCATATGGAAACAGTGTTCTTGCTTGTTGGAAAGATCAAAAGTTTAAACTGCTCTCCTGCACTGTAACATGTTGTATTAACAGCAGATTCATTTATTTCCTAATTAACAAAAAGTGTTCTTTTTATTTAAGCCATCTGGCCACAGAGCATGTTGTTTAACTGCTTGCTGTTACAGTTTGGAGCCACAGAGATGGGAGGAGGGAATGTTTTGGCTCTTATTTTGGCTAGCGACTAAATCAATGCTGTAGGTGTATTAACACACATGCCTGTCATTGCAGCATTTACTCCTTATTGATTGTGCATATATATGCACACACACACAGTGAGATTTCTTTTTATAGGCAACACACTTTTAACATTGACAGTTGGTTCATACCAGTCAGGCAGCTGCAATTGAGTGCTGCCATTTTCTTTCCATATTAACAATACTGTCTACAGCAAATATTTTTCAGTGACTTTTTGCTCTAAGCACTTGGGCACATTATGTGCAAAAAATACTCTTTCGTCTTGTCTTCATTCTTGATGTAGTAGAAAAAAATAATGCATATTTATATTTATGCTTATATTTACTTAGTTATTTGCTAATTCTGAAAGGCTGAAATTCTGAAAAGCTTTCTACTGATCCTATTTTGATTGCTTGATGTATACATCAGCTTTGCTTACATTGCATTGATAAAAGGAATTCAGGCTGGCATCTGATTTTTAAGCTACAGACATACCCATTATAGGTAGTTCTCAACTTATGGCCATAATGGAGTCTGGACGTGCTGTCATAGGTTATGATGGTCATTAGTCAAGGCATGCATGCAACCATTTCATGACCTGTTTTACAGCAGCTGTTAAGCAAATGAAGCAGTAGTGGGATCCTACCTTAGTCGCTACTAGTTTGGTGGGTGATCATGCGTGTGTGCGCACCTAACGTGGTGTACCTAACAAGCCAATCAGCTGAGAGTTTGAAGAAACGAAAAGCTAGAAGTGACTCTCCCACCCTCCCATGAGCTTTTCGGTCTTTTATCCTCTCAGCTGATTGTGGGAGGCTTTTTTCCCCTCCTCTCAGCTGATTGGAGGCTTGCTTTTTTACTACTGGTTGGACCGAACTGGTAGTGATTTTTACTACCGGTTCAAGTGAACCGGGCTGAACCGGAAGCATACCACTACTGAAATGAAGTGATTATTAAGCATATGCATGTATCCCTATGGATATTTTTTTGCCAGGAACTGGCCCAAAAGGCTGAAAACCAGAAAAACAACTAGTAAACCATAGTCATGACCATGGAATGTGGCAGCCAGCGGTGAAGGTGATCCGGTTGCCTGAAATGCTGTCATGTGATCACAGATGCATCTGTGTATACAACTGTCTGATGTCCAGAGCTGGTAGCTTTTTGGGGTGGGGAGGGGTATTCTTTGTAACTTATTAGTTGTAAGTGAAGGACTACCTGTATATGTTTATGAGACCATAAATAATTATACTTTCGAATTGATGTAGTTTGCTTTTCCCTAACTTCCCAAAGAGAGCCAATTTGTTGTAATGGTTAAGACATCAGACTAGAAACTGGGTGACTGCAAGTTCTGGTCACTGAGCCATTGATAAACTATTCAGATTGATGAGTCTTTAGCGTTAGAAGGCCAGATGTTATTTTATTGGCATCTTGTGTTGCTCTTTAAGCATATATTGCCTCAACAATTATCTGGGTTCTGTAACTAGATTCCTGATTCCAAAATGATGAGTAGTTTTCATAGGAAGTATTGAAAGCAAAAGACCTGTTTCCTGTATAATATGCAAAGATTGAAGTGTTTGCCCATATAGATTTTCTCTGAAGCTCAAGATTTTTCCATAACATGACATCTACCTCAATAAGCTAGGAAACAACAGTGTTGTTGTTCATGGTCATCTTGCAGTTCCTGTTGAAATGTAATACTCCGCTGCATTTGTCTTCTATTTTTCTCCTCCTTGATTGTACATTTAGTAGCTATTACATGTGCTCTGTTGCATTGTTCTTCTGAAATAATTTTGATGAATGAGCCTATCCTATATTATTTTGATTGTAAGTCTTCTTTGCAAATATTTGTAAGAAGTTCCCTGTGATTAGCATCATTTCTTTTCCTTTTAAATGGACTTGGCATTTACAAAATTTGGCAAAACATATACTTGAATTTTCCTATGGGAAAAGATAAAGATAAAGCAACAGGAGAGGAGAGCAAGCATG
Source organism: Pseudonaja textilis (assembly GCF_049901715.1). Lineage (NCBI taxonomy): Eukaryota > Metazoa > Chordata > Lepidosauria > Squamata > Elapidae > Pseudonaja > Pseudonaja textilis. The sequence goes on along the minus strand of NC_141992.1, from coordinate 149,370,768 downwards.
ATAGTGGTTTGGCTTCAAATTGATTATTTTCCTTTGATCTGAAGGAATGGCATCATTCCTGCAATGTAATGTGAAAGGAGGAATCCAAAAGTAGGACTAGCTTTGTTTAATTTGAAAGACTGGCTTAAAAATCCTAAATGGTTTGCCTTCACACTCACTCTCTCTCTCCTTTAGTATAAATTCCCATCTAGTGTTGGTGTTTGAGTCATGGTATGTGGGTGTACTTTTAATGTACAATCATTTATACTAACTTTTCTGGTCTTTTCTGCTTAGATAATTGAATTGCCAATTATACAATGAGTCTCATCTTATAATGTATTAAGAAACAGCTACATTCCATAAAGAACTTCCAATATTATCAGCAACAAGTGATCTAGTTTTCATCTGTAATTTAAAATTTGATCTGACCAAATAAAAAATATAGTAGCAACTAATCAGTTAAGAATGTTATCTCTCTGTGTGTTATATAGTCAATACACACACACACACACACACACACACACACACACATCCCTGTCAATTAATTTTTATTGTGATATCTTGAAATAAAACACAAGAACACCCCTACTAGGTAAGGCTATAGATGTTGGACTCCGAGAATAGATCTAACTGGATGCTAAAAACATTCTAACCATATTTACTATATGTTAGTTTTCAATCCACATCCTTTCCAGCACATGGATTTTAACAATATGTTTCTGCTGATTTATACTTTGATAAAACCATGAAGTAAAGCAGCTATTTTGCAAAATGGTAAAATTAAAATTGTCTCCCTGATTACAGAATGAGAATTTAATAAAACAAAAGAATTCTTGTTGTGTTGGTTTTGTCCTCTATAACAGGGGTGGGATGCTACCAATTCTGCCTGGCTCTATAGAACCAGTAGCTCTGAAGAGCAGCAGACACAGAACTGTATCACCAACAAAACATAATCACCAAACTGGTAGTAACACTGGTTGAATCCCACTCCTGCTCTATAGATAAAGCAAAGAGTTTTCTACAGATACTCATTCCAGAGTTAACTCTTTAGAAGTAATAATGTTCCCAACTGCATAAAATATATTCCATATCCTTAGTTTAAGCATTACAGGATCTCCTAAATCCTAATATTTGAGTAAAGGTTCAATATTATGAACAAATTATTATGAAGTTGTAGCCCCTGTCTTTGGAACAGCAGCCCTCATGAAGATACCTACAGCTCCCATTCTTTAAATGTGCTAGAAATCTCATAAAACCCAGCTTTAATTAGGCGTTAAATTATCCATGGAATCTATGGCAATTTTTCTTGTGTTTCCGAGTTCTATTGATGGGGTTTTGTTCAGATGGTCACGATTCTTTTATATTACGTATTCTTTCAAATAAGGCAAGCTGTCCAGAGTCTTTGGAGTTGGGCAGCCTCAAAATCCAATAAAGAAAACCAACCAATCAACAAATCATAGTTTAAAGAAATGTGTTACATAATAAGGCCTAGTTGTCATTGTATTAGCATTAAATGATCTAGCTTGATTATTTTCTTATTTTACTATTTATTTACTTGGTTATTACTCAATTTTAATTTGTTTCTCTTCTAATTGCAGCTCAGAGCTGTGGAAGATTTATCTTAAATTATGTATCCTATAGTAAAATATGTACACCTGTTTTTTGTGCATATGATAGCTGATACATAGACAAATTTGCCAAACAGTCCTATTTCTAATTATACAGAAGCAACAACTATGCAGATCATTCTGTATAGAATAGTAGAGTTGAAAGGGACTAGTTCAACCTCCTACCCAAGCAGGAAGCTATATATCATTCTGGACAAGTGACTGTTCAATATGGACATATGGCTGTCTTTAAGTATGCATTGAATGAAACAAAATTGAAAGTAATAATAGAGATTGTGAAAATTTGCAGCTAATAATATTACTTCCTGTACTTGGATGCTTTGTAATCTAAGAAAACACATAGTTGTAAGCAAGCCAAATATCATCTGGCTATTATTTGAAAGAATTTGAATTTATGAATTCAGTTCTACACTTAGGAAAGAAAACTGAAAGCAGTAATGGAGTAACCTTGCATATATAATTGTAAATGTCAAGAGAAAAACAATTTCTAATTGCATTTGCTAAATAATAAAATTAATAAAGGTTTACTGCATGTGAAATTTCTAGGTTTGTAAGGGCTTAAAATTAATTTGGATGATTTATATTAATACACTAGTTTAGAATGAGGAATATAGCACCCTGAACTAGATGAGAATTGCCTATACTAGTTCATGCCTTTTAAAATGATAGACTTCTGTGAATTTTTGTTAGGAAATGTTATATATAATGTTTTTATTAGATGATTTACCTCTAAAGTTCCTGGCACATGATGATAACAGGATATGACAAACACAGCCTTGAGAATTTTCTCTAGAATTCTAGAGAGGGATTTCCAGTAAGACTTGTTCATTTTTTTCCTCAAATGTCTGGCTGATCACTTGAGGGTGACATATGGTAGAAACATGCTTTGAGGGACCAGCCTCCTGTATGGCAAACAGTACCATGCAAAACAGACAGATGGTGGCTTATTCAGTCTTGGAAAGTTGTTTTATCCTACATACTGGCAAAGCCTAAGTATAGAGAGATGGAGAGAAAGCTATACAACCCTAATGGCAGCTGAAGCAAAGATGTGATGAAAATGCTCACAAATAGCTTTGTACTTTGAATGTAATAATATTTCTCTAATATAATCAAATAAAACAATCCCGACAGGTTCAAAATATATATAGTAAATAGCAACAAATATAGTCTGTTGTTTGAAATTGTATGAAAGGTGCACATGTTAAAAGACATTAATTTGAATTGTTCAATTGCTTAGGAGAGGGATGCATTTTTAAGTCTATTTTTATTTATATATTTGTTAATTATACTTTCCTTTCTCCCAGTCTTTAGTATTTATTATACTTTTCTTTGCATGGTTGATGGATTATGTACTATCACGTACATATCTGTACATTGATTATGTACAGATCACGTACATAAGAGTTAGTATCATGTACTAACTCTTAGCAACTGCATAGATGGATTTTCTCCATAACAATCTGTCTAACTTGGTTTTCCATCTGTAATGGTACACCCATCACCATTGCAATAGAGTCTGTGCTGATCGTCATCTTCTCTTTTCTTCTATTTTTACCAGCATTATCACCTTCTTTAGAGAACAAGGTCTTTACATACAGGTAGTCCTTAAATGTACAACCACAGTTGGGACCAAAATGCTACGTGATACAATTGCCTGATTTCTGGAGTGCGTTTTCCCATGGTTGTTAAATAAATCCAGTTTCCCCCATTGATTTTGCTTTTTGGAAGCCACGAAAGATCAGGAAGACCATAGGACTTTGTAGCCATAGTAAATACATGCTGGTTTCCAAGTGCCCAAATCATGATCACTTGACCATTAAGATGCTGTGAAACTCATAATTTGAAGAACTGGTTATAAGCCACATTTTCCAGTGCCATTGTAATTTCAAATAATCATTAAGTGAATGGCTGTAAGTTGAAGATTACAGGCAGACATTACAGGTCTGTAATGTGTCCAAAGTAGGATAATTTGAGCTTGGTCATTTGTACCTTGAGCTAGAACTCTATGTTGATTTATACAATAATCCTCTTGTTTGGTTTCTTGGCTGTCCAAGTATTCCCAAGAGTCTTGTCCAACATTCAAAGTTCAAAAGCGTCAATACTGTTTCTATCCTGCTTCTTCATTCCTACATAATAAAAAACTATTGTATGCAAAATGTCATAAAATTTTGGAATGTATGTAAAAACAGTTAAAAATACTAGTAAGCTTGTTTATTTAAAAAACTTAGATACTGAAAACAATTACTTCTTAGCAATTATGACATAACTATAATTAATAATAATGAGTGAAAGTCAAGTAGATCTTTACATTCTCTTATGTAGAGAATATAAGCAGTTGTTAATTTGTCTTGAAAGTCCATATTTCAACTGAAATCACAATAGAGGTTCATCAAGGTCTTGCTGGAGAAGAATTCTTGGAAATTTAAAACAATTTTTGTCTGTTTCTCTCCATAGAAAAACTGAAATTACTGGCTGAACAGGACAATGATTATTAATTAAATACAATTCAAAGCTGTACTGTGGTTTCCTGAATCAATTGTGGTGAGTAACATCATTTACATGTTTTATATGTATATATATCACTTTCTATGGGGAAAAAATACCTTATTCTTTTTATTTTGTGACTGCATTTCTGTCAGTGACATTTTTCTGCCCCATCATCAATAGTGTCTCTTCTCCTAAGACAGTGATGGCTAACCTTTTCAGCTTGGTGTGTCGAAAATCGGAAAAAAGTGTAGCCTTCCTCAGGTCATGTGTCACTTCAAGAAATATCAATAATTTGGTAATATTTGCAGCCCTAATAAAGAGAGAGTTATATTTTTAATATATTTAATATATTTATTAGTTCAAAAAGCAAAAAACAAATAATGATTTACCTTAGTGACTTTTCTGTTGCTGAATTGCATTTGCTAAATCTTCAGCCTCAGAAGAAGAACCCTGCCAGGAGAAAGAAATTAAAGTCAATATGATGTCCAAAATAAGGGGGTTTTTTGGTTTGTGTTTTGGAGATTTTTTTGGGAGGGTTTGCATGGTGCTCTGTGAGGATGGTGAGAAGCAAGAACTGCAAGAGGTGCTATGGAGGCAATTAAAGCTTAGAGGGACTGGAGAGGGGCTGAATGCTGCAGACTAGACATCCAAGCGTTTTGCAATGGGAGAGAAGAGGGGAGAGCCACAAAGACAGAAATGCAGATTTTAGTATTAATTGCACTTACAGCCACCCGATGCTGCTTATCGTGAGCACTGTGTCTGGTTGTTGTGGTGCAGTCCTCCTGCGATGTTTATGACGGACTGGTCTGGGGTGATCACACAGGGCTGTGAAACTCGTCTCCCTGGTCTCAGGGCTGCAGGTACAGGATGTGGGGATTGGAAGGCCACCTTACAGGGCTGTGAACCTCATGGATCTCCTTTCCTCCTGTAGCGTTCCTGAGGTAATGAAACTGACAAACCTCAGTTTATGGTGGTTAAAACTGGTTCTCTGCTGCAAAGATCTCGAGGCAGCAGTGACACCACGCGTCCACGCAACAATCAGGGAGCAGGGATTGGAGCAGAGCGCAGGCAGCCTCTAAATGTGCAGGTTTTCCCCACACCAACAGATGTGTCAGTCAAAGTGCCTCGGCGTGTCACAGGTTAGCCATCACTGTCCTAAGCACTTCCAAATCATACATTAGAAATGCTGTGCAAAGATTTTAAAATATGGTTGTTTTAGGGGAAGTAATGCAACAGTATAATATTTAAAATGAAAAAAAATATATTTCATGTGTGTCTTGATAAAATCAGAATATATCCCGTACATACAGTAGATTTACAAAAATGATTGCTAACTTGCTAATTCAGCTAAATTATCTGAATGAGTATATAAATGACTGAAATCACTTTATTTAAACTTGATTTACTTTGTGGGCTACTACAGGTTTACTTATAAATGTGTATGTGTGTGTATGTGTGTGTGCATGTACGCACATACATTGGAATGATTGGCTGCTTTGTCATTCACATTTGCAAAGTGATCTGGTTAGGTTTTCACAATACCTAATCAAGATCAATAATACTATACAAATAAGTTTTCAATTATGGTTGCCAATAGGAGATACTGTCAACTATTTTTAATTTGTCTGTAGCAAAAGCCAACAATACAACATTAAAAACATTTCATTTTCAGTTATAGTCTTAAATAAAACTAAATTAAAAAGTACCATCAAAAGACAGCATTCCATTCTAGTTGCTTTGCCCAATCTTTTATCTCTAAAGAGATTTGGGACCAAATTAGGGCCTTCCACATTGCTGCAAATAAAGGAGGAGCAATATAAAAAGAAACAAAGCCAGCAACTGTGGAAAGTAGTGGAGCTCTGTCTCCAGGGAACATTTCAAGGAACAGGCGTCATCTTCAGATGCAGACCTGGTAACTCTGTTATATTTCAAATTGCTTTTCAAGGACACAAATATAACCGAAATGGAAAATTGTTTCTGGCTTACACTATCCAGTCTACAGACTAGGTTGCCTCTTTCACATTGTGTAGGCTATTAAAAATATTTCCATCAAATTGATTTGCTGCACACTTTGGTGGCCACAAACTTAAACACTTGACTCAAAAAGACATATATTTCTATGTCTACAGTCTACTAGATGAAATGTTTGACACATACAGCACTTACGATACAAGCCTGCTGTTTGTGGAAATAGCTTGCCTGCCTAAAAATAGACTAAAGTTTCATTGCTTCTATGAAAAATGAAGTGTGTTTCTTGGATATTCTGATGAAATAACAAGCCCGTACCAAACATATACTTTTTCACCCCTTCAGTGTCAGAGAAAGACCATATATGAACATAAACCAAAGCTGACAAATTGATTTGCAAATGTGCATACAGTTAATGTTCATACAGGTGTAGTACATAATGCAGGTGAATTATTTTAACTCTTCTATAGCCTGTGTAAAAGATTGTCATACCATACCTTTTTGTTGTTTTTTGTCTTATATTTGATATCTAATGCATTATAATGTATTACAGTGATTTCTCTCTTGGCCAGTTTTCAAAAAGTAGATCAAAATAGTTGATTGAGCTTTCATCAATTAAACAAATTTTCCCTGATATCTGGGAATTTCTTCCTCACTTTGGAATCTGATATGAACTGCATTGTCTATTTATATATTGTTTTTTTTATTCACTTTGGTCTTCTTCCTCTTTGAGTAGAGCAAATATTTTAATGGCACCATAAGTTTCTAGTTTCGGCTGCAAAGAAAGGTGGGAAAAGTTCAGCCAAGTCATCTCCTCCTTCTTGGCCTTAACATACACACAGAGCAAACATGCTACCCCTCGTGTCCACCCCAAGGTGGTCGTCTGGCCAAGTGCCTTACCTTTGTGGGCAGTTGCGGTGAGCAGAGTGGGCAAGATGTAAAGATCAGCTGGGCCACATGGTCTGGGTGATTGAGCCAGAGAGTAGTTGGGTGCAGGCGTGACTCTAGCCACCAGCCAAGGTGGGCAAGGTGAGATAGGGTGGGGTGGGGCAGAGCAGGGCACGGTGGGCAGAGCCAGCCAGTGGTGGGATTTGCCGGTTCACTGGACTGTGCAGAATTGTAACAATTGGTTCGCCCAAACCAGTCCGAACGGCAGCAACCCACCTCTGGGTATGTCACAAATAACTAGTAGTGTTAAGAGATACTTTTTTCTTTTAAAGTTTTCCTAAATTACAAATGTTCAAAAAATCTTTTGGTAAAAAATTCTACATCTAGTTGCCTTGATGAAGTAGCCTACAATGAAAAGAGACCACCACCACCCCCTCCAAAAAAAATTGAAGGAAATTTTAAAAGAATTCAAACTGTTATTTCTGGAAAAGGTAGATTAAACCTTTTTGTTATTACTTCTTTTTAAATTTGTATTTAATGCAGGTTATATTCTGCTTCGGTATTTTCTTCTAATATTAAGAAAAATAGGAAAATGATGGTTTTAAAAAGAAATTGTAAATAATATCTGCATCTTTTCCACTTAACCCTATTCTGATTAAGGTAGAAAAGCACAGTCATCTTGGGTGGTCAAAAGAAATTAAGTAGTTCCCACTTTGATTACACTACTGTATTTTTATCTGCTTGGAAGGAGAGTTTTTAATGAAAACAAATGTTGTAGATTTGTTTCCAATAACATGGAAATTGCTGTGCACGAAGAGTACAAGTAATGATATGAGATTGGAAGGAAGACAATTTCATAGAGTTTCTTAAAGTGTGGTCCTAGGACCTCTTGGGACACCTCAAAATCAAAAATTATTTGGCAGATAATGAATATTTTTACAAAAATTTTAAAAAATAGCGTTCTTATTATTTTTTCATTTGTTAAAAATAAAGTTGTTTTTCATGAAAGATAGTTATGTTATATCGAATGGTTTTTAATGTTATTTTTACACAATTCATTTAATAATAAATATTCAATGAATCCATCTATTTTAATGGCAAATATTGATAAATGTAATCCCTACACACTCTTTTGATGTCCTCCATAATTTTTTTTAAAAAGGAAGAGGTTCTGAGAGTAAAAGTTTAAGAAACACCGACATTTGAAGCAGTGTTCTAAGTGAGCTGTTAGTAGTAGGAACCTTTGTATTTCACGATGAATGAATCCAACAATTGCAACAACATTTTATAAGCGCTATTCAATAATGATGATTACATTATAGCTCTTAACCTAACCATATTTGTATAAACTTACATTTTAAAGTTATGGAAATATATCTTTAAGTTTAATGGGGTAAAAAGCTGCATTGTTTGGGGTAAAAAGTAGATTCCTGTGAAGGAGCAAGATGGCCATTAATGGAGTTTCCTTTTCCAATGGCCTCTAACTGTTCAGAAAGGGGTTAAGAGTCCCTTTCTTTTGCATTTGGCATAAAGGCAAAAACCTCCTTGAATTTTGTGTTGACTCCTGGCAACAGCTTGGAAATTTGCTCCTGCAAATTTCTTGACAAGATTTTTCAGAAGTGTTTTGCCATTAACTGTGAGAGAATGGTTGGCTCAAAGTATTTCAGCTGGCTTTGGGCCTAAGGCAGAACTAGAACTCACAGTCTTCTAGCCTAATGCCTTAATCACTACACCAAACTGATTTGATTCAAGTATACATGTTTAATAATTACAAATGTGTTTATTTTAAAATACTAATAGCCTCCTCTGAACATGTCTTTTAATTTAAAGAACAGTTGTGTCAAATCAGCTTATGTAAGAGAATTTTCAATATTTTTTCCTGTTTTAAAAACATACATTTGAGAACTAACTGGACCTTTTTCACATATTTCTTGAGAATATATATATTATCTCCTCTTGCTTCTTAAATCTGAAATACATGAAATAAAAGAACATTCTAAAAGCCTGGGCATTTTATGCTTTCAGGCAACTCCTAGAGTCTAGTCGGTTGCACTTAGTTTTCTTAGCAAATCCCATCTTTATTAGACTTGATTCTGCAGCTGCCTTGCCTATAATTCTTTTGAAGTTCAAATAGCTTCCAACATGGAGTGGACTGCAGACTTTGCCTCTGTGTGTTTTGGTTATGTAACAGATTAGATCATCAGGAGAACTGTGAGATGATCTCAACTGAGTGGAAATGAGAAACTTGAACAGGAAAGAGAGAAGTTCTTTACCTGTATATAAAAAGTAGCTGCTGCTTCCATAGCAGATACCTTAAAATATCAAGAAAGTACAGTAGAATCATACTATATTTCCCCCCTTCCAACTGACAAATAATAGGTGGAGGATCAGTCAAAGAAAAACCGCTGTTCTCACATTTTCTAAAATGTCTTTGATTAGCACTTCATTTTCCTGTGTACCTTTGATTCCTCATGACATTTGAATGTATAGTATAAAGTGTATAGTGTAGTGTAGTGTTATAGTATTAATATTGTATAGTTTGGTATTAGTATAGTATTACTATAATATTAATATTGTATAGTTTGGTATTAGTATTAGTACCATGTTTTCCCCAAAATAAGACCCTATCATATATTTTTGCCACCCAAAAGGGTACCAGGTCTTATTTTGGGGGGAAGTCATCCACTGATTAACCTCACTTGTGCATGTCATCTCTGGCCTCCTTTTCTCTTGTCAGAGGTCTCAGGAACTTCCACGGATGGCAAGCCTTTTCTGAAGGCCTCTGCAGTGGATAACAGAGCTCTGGATCAATCTAGAGCTTTGTTATCAGCTACAGAAGCCTTCAGGAAAGTCTTGCCAGCCTTGCCGGCTGCGGAAGAAATGGGCCAGCAAGGCAGGTATCGGGGTATGCAAGACCTGGCTACAATTGTCCAAAGGTAAGTAATAGGGCAGCTCCACCCCCCATCCCTACCCTAGCTTAATTTTTACCTGTCCACTCTGGAGTGGGCAGGATCTTAATTAGGACTTGTTTTGGAGGTAGGGCTTATATTGGGTGCACATGTAAAAATCAAGCTAGGACTTACTGTCAGGGTAGGTCATATTTTTGGGAAATGGTATTAGTATTGGTTTGGTGTGGTGTGGTATGGTATGATATGGTATGGTATGGTATGGTATGGTATAGTGTGTATAAGTATATAATATAAAACAAGCATTCTCAGAATGGTTTACTGTGAGATTTTACTTGGAGTAATACATTGTCCATTTTGTAAAAATGTGGCTACTTTTCTTATTGAGGCAAAATTGCTAGTCTCATATGTACACAAACCTATCAAGAAGGTTAAAGCTACTGAATATCTCAGTAGATGGCAGCACCTGCCTGACCTTGTTTGAATTGAATTGGGGTTCAAGTATCAGTATATGGATGAGAGACCACAAGGGAATACTTGACTATAGGTTAGAGCAGAAAATCAGAAACATGGAAGAAGGCAGTGGTAATTCACTTCCAAAAGATTTCAAAGAAAATTTCATATATGTCAATGAAATCACTTTGAATTGACCTCAAGACCTTGATCTTTACCGAGAGAGCCATAACAGCCTAACTTATACCAAATACTAAGCCATTGGCACATCATGCTTAGCTAAAACTATGAGTTAGTAAGTTCCATAAGCTGTAGACATTTAACAAACCAGGTTGTCAAATATGTATCTTTATTCTGTCTCATCTTCAGTGTCGATATACAGATGAGCTTAAATATATAAAAACACTCCAATTTTAAATGTTATAATTATTATATTTATACATGGTCTAATGTTCTGTTTCATATGCAATAAGAGGCTATAATGATAGTTGTATTATCTTTGTAACATATTTATATCACGTCTACAGATACTATTTTGTGATTAGTTCTGGTTTAGAAAAAATTGTTTATGAATTGTTTGTTTCTTCTAAATTAAAATTAATTATAGTTTTGGATTCAAATGTATCAGTATATTTCAGTAAATTAAAGATAGAAGGAATACTATGATAAATATGTTTTTAAATCTTCTCCTCTTGGTTCTACACAGGAAGAGAGAAAAATTGCAGAAGCTGAAGCCATAGCCTATTTTAAAACTGAATTGGATCTCAGTGTGGCCTGAAATTAAATATTAAAACTAATCAATTGATTATGCTGCATCAGTTATTAGAATCTAAGTTTATACTACATGCTGTGCCAAAATAAGGAATTGGGAAGCAAAGCCAGTACATTAAAGTGACCTACATATCTGAACACAATTTAGAACAGGATTGCAGTATATTTCTTGGCAGCTACAACTGTGATGGCATAGACATCTCAGCAATTTATTTCTTGTAGCTGCTTTTGCCTTGGCTCTTTCTCAGAGGAGCTTCATTTCCAGTTACAAGAAGCAAAGATTTTGGTGCATAATAATTGAGAAGTCGAGTAAATTAAACTCAAAAATGACAGCATGCCGTGCATATGTGGGACAAGCAATTCACTTTCTAACCTTTGATAATGCTCAAATGAAACCTCAATTTTCATGATATATTAATGAAAACTGAAGCGTTGCCTTAATGTAGATGAGTGAGCCATTCTTCAAGTCATCAAAAGAGAAAGGAAAAATAATAATTAGAAATCATGCTTGAAAGAACTATCTGTTGTGTTTTTAATGGTGGGTTGGCATTTTTCTCCCACCCCTCAAATCATGCTAGAAGAAAATTAGCAGTGAGTCATGATATGCTGTAAGTGCTCCAGCAAGAGCGTTTAAGAGTATGATTCATAAACAATTGCTTCAAGAGATTAAAAAAATAACTTACAAAGGATTCATTTACAGGACGAATGTAATCAGTTTAAGTTTATAACATGTATTAGTTCTAGGTATTTTAAAAGCAATTTACTGGAAATTCATTATCAGTCTCATCCTCTAGATTTTTCTTGGGCAAACTGATATGTCTGAGATGTTTTAGGAATACACCATACAGTAGCTTATTTGGGGGGTTTATCATAGACAGATAGGTTTAGATAGTAACATCTATGACATCTATGTTGAGTATTAAACATCTATTTCAGGATAATGATAGTAAATCCATATCCAAAAGAAATTCATGTTTAAATAATCCTGTCTTGAGATTGTTATGTGCGAAAAAGGACCTGTATAAATGATGGGATTTTGGCTGATCATATGATTAAAGTAGAAATACAAAGTATTTCAACATGGTATTTGAACTGCCAGCTTGGACTCAGAATGACACAGATGATTTCAGGCTAAAGAACCTAAGTAGGGTCAGGTCAAACACTAATTAAACTAAATAAGGTTAATAGGATTATTTTCCATGTACTTAATTCACTCATATATAAAAATTACAACTTAGTGGCAAGTTTTGTAGAGACCTGAGGATTATATCCAAATCCTTTGGAAATCACATATAGCCTGGTGATTTGGGTTTTCACTGGATTAAAGAAAAGAAAACAAAGTGGTAGACAATCCTTTTATGTGGCCATTGTTATACTGTCTTAATATGGGTGCTAACGTGCAAATCTTGTGGAAGAATAGGCAGCAGCATCAAGATCAGACCAAGATTTATCATTGTTGTATTCCATTTTTCCCTGCATCTATTTTACTTTCATAAAAGAAAAAAAATCATCTTCACATTAAAAAAATATAATTTCTTTTCTCTTCATTATATAATCAATAAATAATATAAACAATTAGGATAATAATTTAAATTAAAGATAATGATAAAATTATCTCATTATTGGTGACTTTTTCTAATTTTTCCTTATTTTACACCCAAATTAATTTTTCTAAGATTGAGATTGTAATATCAATCTTCATGAGCAATTGAAGATATTGATGCTTAGCGGGATTTTCTATATGCCCCCAGAGCATTTTTTTTAAAATTCCCCCTATTTAGTTTATTTATAAAACTCAGTTAAACTCTTCATTACCAGGGAAAAAATAAAAAAATAAAAATGTATCTTTGGCTCTAATATCTGGTTGTTCCCTTTTGGAAGCCATAGTCTCAAGTAGGCATTTCCTATAACTGTCTACCAATCTGTGGCATTGACTGGGGAATCCCCCCCCCCCAACTTCTGCATGCAGAGATGTTTGAGGGTTTCTTGCAGGCACAGCCTGTTCCAAATCACCCCATAATATCTTGATGGATTTTAACTCTGGGCTTTGACTTGGCCATTCCAGAACCTTTTCTTTTCTCTTTTCCTCAGTCTTTCTTTGATGGATTTACTGAAATATTTAGGATCATTTCCATGTTACAAAGTTCACCTTCAGTTGAGCTTCAGTGTTCTCTCAGATGGTCTCACATTATCCTCAAGCACTCTCAGGTACAGTGTGTTGTGGCCTGCCAACTGCCAGTGGAGCTGGCAGCAGACACGGATGATGAGGAGATTGGGAAGGAACTTAGGCCACTCTTGATCTGGGGAAGGCTGGGGAAGGCTCTGAAGGATATTCTGCAGCTGGAAGCAGAGATGGAGCCAGGGCATCTGACATTTCCCAGTTGCCTTTGGAGCCAGAGATAAGGGGGGAAGAAGAACAGTTGGGGCCTGTTCCAGATGTGTGTATGCACAGAGCTGTCAGGAGAGGAGAACAACTGAGGAACAGGGGCCGACTCAGGAAGAAAGGCACATGGGGATGCTGAATGGCTCCTCCCTGTGGAATAAATAGAAACAAAAGAGGAGTGGTGGTTGCAGGAGACAATAGTTCATATTTCTTTCAGAAGATTTGCTTATTGTGGTTTGTGCCTCAGAGACTCCTTGCCAGGAATTAATTTACAGCTTTGCAACTGGAAGCTCTCAGCCTGGCAATTATCTAAGGACTGATAAGGTCTGTTCTTGCAATTAACCCTTGGAAGGATTATTGCCTGGACTTTTCTGTGTGTGAATGCCATGAATTCACAGTAACTAAATAAAGAGCAGTTTTTCAGGACAATGAGTCTGTTTCTTGGTTCTGCTAAGGCTGGGTCAGAACACAATGAAAAACTCATAGTGGATTACGTAACAGTGAGCTGCCCAGCCCCTGATGCATCCCAAAATCAAAACATTTCAACCATCCTGCTTTACAGTTGATATCAAGTTTTCAAGTGAAATGCTATCTTTGTTTTTTATTAGCTCTGGTGGTACAGTGGTTAGAATTCAGTACTGCAGACTACTTCTGCTGACTGCTGACTACCTGCAATTTGGCAGTTCGAATCTCAACAGGCTCAAGGTTGACTCAGCCTTCCCTCCTTCTGAGGTCCCAGATTGTTGGGGGCAATATACTGACTCTGTAAACGGCTTGGGGAGGGGGCAAGGCTGTAAAGCACTGTGAAGGGGTATATAAGTCTAAGTGCTATTGCTATTAAAAATGTCTTCTGCCACATAACTCTAATCTTAGCCTTGTCTGTTTAGAACACATTGTTTCAGAAGTCCTGGTGTTTGTTTAGGTGTCCATGAGCAAACTTTAGTGTTGCCATTATGTTTTTTCCAGACTGCAAAGATTTCCTTCTTGTACACCTCCCATGTATATCTAATGTGCACAGTTTCTCTCAAATGATAGACTCTCACATGCTGACATCAATAGTGGCAAGAACTACCTGTAGGTCATGGGATTAACTTCTGGAGTTTTTCAAGACTTCTTTCAACATCTTTCATTTTGTTTCTAGGCTGAACTTTGTGAGATGTCCTGGCCTGGACAAGTTTTTTGAAATCTTCTTCACTTGTAGATGATCAAATGGAATGTTTGATATCTAAATGTTGCCAGTTTTTAAAATTCCTCCCCAGACTCATATGTATCTATAACCTTTGTTCTGAAGCCCTACATGTTTTCAAAACCATACACTTGTACAACAAAGAGCAAAGCATGCAGATATTTGATCATATAGTTTGATGTCTGAAGTTTCAGTAAGACAGGTTTCTCTAAGCATCTAATCATTTGCACTTGATACAGTACATCTGATTCTAACTTTAGGTATTTGAGATAGTACTTAATGTAAGTTTGTATTACTTTTTCCACATGTAAAATTTACACTTATGATTATTTGAATTAAAAGGTGGACTACAGAATGTAAATGCTGTTTATTATATATCCCTTTTATCAATATAGTTGAAATGAAGATCAACTATCCGTATGTTGAAATATGTTGAATTTTTTTAAAAAAACCCAATAAGGTGCATTTACTTCTTCACATGACCATATGTAGATTATTTGTTTATTAATTTAATATAGAACATACCTTTTGTAATATTTGTAGTTTCTACATGGGGGGACACTTTAGGATAATTGTCTTTATCTTCTTATATACCAACTGGAAACTTGTTCAGTAGACATATTTCAATTTGTGATATAGCTACAACGAGTGTGCTGAAATTCAACAGCACTGCAGAAAACCTAGTATCAGTGGCTGTAACCTACTAGATGTCCTCTAAAGAAACACCAAAATGACTTTGTGGACTGCTGAGACTCAGTCTGTTGCAATTGGCATCAGTTGCTCCAGGCAAGTAATCACAAGAAACTGACCTTGGCAAAAAGCACATTTTACACTTCAGTGCTATTCAATTGTCTGTGTGAGAGATTAAAAAAAAAACAAGCAAACAAGAGAGAAAGAGCTGGCACTGTCCACACATCTAAAAATTAAACTTTCTGAGATGAAGTATTAATGTATATGGACAACCTTGGAAATACTGTATTTCTGGGAAGGATATTTTACAACCCACTTCCTTCTCCTCAAATAAAATGACAAAAAGCAGCTATTTAAAAATATATATCTCTTCCAGTGTGCACAACATTCAACTATTTTTAGTTCCTAATGTTGCCAGACATACTATATTTCAAAGTAAAATTTGTTTGAAGATTACGGTGCATAATTTCCAGTTTAGTTTGCACTTACCACACTCCGAGTCAATCCCTATATCTAGATCAGAGCAAGCACATATGCCACTCATTACAGGTAACAAAAATAAATATGGCTTGATGCTTATTTATTGAACATCAGCAAACATCAGAACAGTTAACTGACAGAAACAGGACAAAGGCAGACAAAAAACAGACAGAAAATCCTCCCCCAGGCATTTAGATTATCAATGTATTTATATTAGCATATACATCAAAAGAACACAGAATTGTTTAACATAGTTGAAGACAAAATTGTTGGTAATGAATCATCCCAAAGAGAATAGTCTGGTTATTCCAGTTTTAATTCATTAATGTACATAGCAGCAGAATAGAGATGAAAAACAAGACACCAGGTAATCCTCTATTCTGCAACATTAAAGGGACAATTTGGTGGATGGGGATAATTATCCTAAATAAAATTTAGGATTTCTTTTTAAAGCACTTTTGGAATTATTGGAAAATAAGACCTTAACATGACTTGTAACTACAGGTTGAACGTTTTGCAAACATAGCTGCTAGATATGTTTTCGAGTTACAATTTTGCTGTTGAAATGTACCAGTAGAAACAGAATCCCGGGCTAAGGTTCTGCGGTTCAGGACATGTTCAGTGCAATGTAAATATTGGGAAAGAAACCTGTAGTCTTGCTCTCCTCTCTCATCTTATTCTCTGTCCTCCTCCCCCACTTACTTGTATAGCTTTCATTGCCAATCCTTGCCACCTTTGCTTTCTTTCCTTTACTTTTGTGGTCTGTGATTGTCAAGGTACAACTCTGTGTGGCATTCTGAGAGCCTTTATGTGATCTCACTTGATCCCACTTAGAGAAACAAATATGCGAAGTGCAAGTAACAGTGAGTTCACTCTGCAGTGCATCCATTCTTTAGAAGTGAAATGTAGTCAGATATTTTAAAACCTTTTTCAGGCCATGGAACCTGTTTAAAAAAAAAAAAAAAAACCTCTGATCAATTGAGCAAAATCAGAAAATTAGCTATTAGCCTTTCATGGAAGCCCATCAAATTCTCATACAACCCTAAGTTGTGCAGAATACAGGTTGAAAAACCTTTGGGCATAGTGTTGAGGTCGGAAGAAGTCATTGTTCCTCTTTATTATTCTGCATTACTCAGATCACATCTTGAGTTATTGGGTCCAGTTCTGAATATCAAATGTTAAGATGATGATTATTCTATGATGGTCATCCTTTAGATTGTCAATCAAAATGACTAGGAGGCTGGAAGGAAAACACTTGCAAGGAATAGTTTGAGAGGATGAGGATGTTTACTCTTGAGAAGACTGTGCAAATGATAATGGGTCGGGATTGTTCAGCTTTGATCCGGGAAACAGAACAAGAAACAATTGGTTTAAATAACTTCACAAAACCTGTCCAGAGTGGGACCTGTGTAACAAGGAAGGAAGGAAGGAAGGAGGGAGGGAGAGAGAGAGGGAGCTGATCAACACTTGTGTTGCGGGAGCCGGAGGAATTTCATTCATTGGAGATACTAAAACTGAACCTGCTCAGTCATCTATCAGGGATGTACAATTGTAGACTGCTACGGAGCGATGATGATCTCCAAGATCCTTTTCAACCCTTACACTTTATGACTCAAAAAAATATAGAGAAAAAAAGAATGTGTGATAACAGTGGGAAAAGACTAAAATGTTGAGAAAGTTTTAAGAAGGGTTGGAGAGCAGTGTAAAAATATACAACAAAAATTGAAGAAAGTAGGGAGAAAACCCAGAATTACTTTACTATAGTACTATTGTACAAAATTATAACATGTAATACATAATATTGTACATAATATAGAAGTAGTCTTCCAATTTGGAACCCTAGAATTCATAAGAACCAGGTTTTATTTAAAGAAGTCCCCAAGTCTTATTTAAGATTAGATTTGGATTTTATTCTGCAATGTCATAGTTGAAGGTTTTGGGTACCATACAAATTGATGATTATATATTTTTACTTGTGTGTTTATGTGTACATGATGTGATATATGATTAGAAAAATGCAGATCACAGAAATCAATATCTCTGGATGGCATTTTGAGAGCCCTAAAGTTGAATTAATGTTAGAGATGACTGAAATTTCAAGAGACTTCTTTGTACTTTGTAGAGTTTGCATGAGATCGTGGGAGTGAGAGTGTTATATTTTGGACAATAGAAAAAAACATTTTGTTATCTCTATGTTAAGTTGCACAGTTGTGTTTAGTACCTGGAATTATTATATGTCATGTAGCTGTTTCATAAGATGCTCCTAGCTGTGTGTTGATGCAACTTGATGCCCAGCCTCTTAAGAAACCTCTAGTTGAAAATAAGAGATTGCAAATCAAGACTGTTGTTCAGTCTAAAAAAACCTTAAATGTCAATAGGCAAATCCAACCAATACAAAAATGTGAATAAGAAGTTGAAGTAGTAACAGACTCCTTTTTAGTTTCAGAAAATTCACAAGTATGATTACTATAGCTATGATATAAAAATAAGTTATAGGAGGAAGAATATGATAGCTATAGACCAAATGTGGAAGTGAAGTGTCAGTTATACTCACAACAAAGGTATGTGTTTTCAAACCCAAGGTTTGATATATGACTGTGAAAGCTGGGCTGTCGGAAAGATTGAACACGATAAATTGGTACCTTTGCACTGTGTTGTAAAAATTGTTGAGAATATTTTGAATTGCAACAATTGCCAGAATACAGTTAGACTGCTCACTGAAAAATTAATAATGAAACAAAAGTGTAAATATTTTGGACATATACTGCAAAGTCAAGAGTCATTGGAAAAGAACCTGATACTTGGAAAAGAAGAAGGCCATTGAAAAAGAAGCTGACAGAAGACAGGTGGCTCAATATTATCACTGATGACAGAAGCTTGAGCTTGTAAGAATTCAAAGAGGCAGTTGTTGACAGATAGTCCTGACAAAGGGATGTCCCTTGGGTCATGAAGATTTAGAAGTGACTGAATAACTACACCATTACCACTGCCTCCACCTAAAACTGCACACTAAAGCCAATAACAACATGGTTTTGTAGCACTTACGGAGGAGGCAAGTGTCCCATTTTAGTTGTTGAAATTGTAAAAAACAATGAATTTTAGATTTTTCATGAAACAGTCAAAGGTTTATAGTGTTTTGGAATTGAGAATTATTGTTAGCAACATGGTCTAATGAATAATTTTTCAAAACATGCTAAGTTTGGTTTATAATTAATTTTTCCACCCTAGTATTCTTGGTTTTTGTTTTCTTTTAAAAAATGTTTAGTGGTTTAAGTCATTAGAGTTGTAACAAGGATAAATTTTAATTAATGTTTTGTAAAACACTTTCTTATATAAATAAGCTTTTGAGAACAATTGTAATGTATTGAATTGACTATTCACAGAAAAATAAAATAGGAAAAAATGATGATACATAGTTGTAAATTTGAACAAATTACACATGTGATCATTGAGACAATTGAACAGACTTAGTCATTTCAACAAGTCAGGAGAGGGGCATTCTAAATTGGGGGGACTACAATATATAAATCTCATATTAAAATAGAATCAAATCAAACTGATGAAATATTTTAAAAATCAAAACAATTAAAGATTGAAAAGTGTTTTTTAGATGGCCAAAACCTGGCTAAAATAAAGGCCGCCCCATTATTATGTAAAAAAATAAGTTCTGCAGAAGTGGCACAACTAGCTAATTAAATGTTTAATTAATTTTCATAACTTCAGGTTTCTCGTAAGAGTACTAGTTTTTAATTTTCAAAATGCAATGAACCTAATTTCATGGGGCTAATGTTTACAAGGCCATTATTTTATTCATGTATTATACAATAAAGTTCCTTATATATTGCTTTTCTAAATGATTATTATGACAGTCCAATGTAATGAGCATGAGGAAACTTCATGAAAAATATTGGATTAGATTAAAAAAGATAGTTTTCTTTAAGTGTATGGTCCAGTGCCAAATCATACAATTGTTGTCTCATTTCTTTTCAGAGTAGTGTACCATATATCACCAGTGTGATGGTCTGCTATTTTACAAACATAGTTTCTGAATTTCTTGATGTATTGTAAAATAGATATATCTTTTTGGATCTTGGTCTATGCAACTGGTCCATTGGACTGAATTGTATGCAACATATATATTCTACATATTTCTCTATATACAGTAGCCCAAATGCATTCCAACAGTTAATTTGTAAATGAATATTCCTGCAAGTTATTCCAGTATGTTTCTGCTAGCTCATTTGAATAGGCATCTGGACTATTCTTCACAGGATTGCCTTTCACCAAATTGCATAGGTAACACATTAGGACAAAATGTTTTCCTTTGTGCGGGCTCCTGGTAATAGTTCCAAAAACCAGTGTCCAGATGCAATATGTTTCATTGGATCTGGACCATACACACCTTGATTGGGCATGGAGACAGATACTCTAGATCAGGGGTCGCCAACCTTTTGTACCTCAGGGACCACCAAACTCATAATTTTAAATCCGTGGACCACTAATATGAATTTTGGACTGACAGTGGCTTGCTGACGTTGGTGGGAAAGTCAGTCTCCCAGGGACAGGAGTTCAGCCAAGCTATCTGCAAAATTGTCTCTCTCTCTCAAAGAGCGCTCGCAGAAGCACTGCAGGAAACTTTGGCCGGCTCTTAAGAGACGAAAATGACTCTGGCTGTTTCTCTCTGCGAGCGTTCCTCAAGAGAGAGAGACAATTTTGCAGGTAGCTTGGCTGAAATCCTGCCCCTGCGAGTCAGTCCTGTGACTATTGCAGCTGTGAAACATGGGACCAACTTTCTCACCAACCTCAGCAAGCCACCCTGAGGGGGGGGGGATTTCCCTCCCCCGCGATTGGTCTTACCTTCCAGTTCCAGCTCACGTGGCTCTACTCAAGGTAAGGTTTGCGCTCAGCTGAAGGGTGGGGGCCAGCAGGTGGGCAGGCCATGTGGGTGGGCAACCTTGTGTTCCTGTGGGCCATGTGGGCAGAACAGCCTTGTGTTCCCGCGCAGCCTGGATTAATTGCTTTGGGGGGACATTTCTCTGCAGAAATTTTCACCAAAATTTTCTAGCAGACCACCAGTGGTCTGTGGACCACTGGTTGGTGACCAGTGCTCTAGAACAGGGGTGTCAAACTCTCGACCTGGATGCATCACATGCTGGCCATGCCTACGCCTGTTTTAGCAAAAAGGGAAAAAGTCATGATACATCATGTGATGCCACCATGACAACATGAGTGTGGACACCCCTGCTCTAGATGGATTAATCTCTGTATTTGATATTTGTTCTGATTTTAAAAAGTATTGAAAGATGCTGGGAAAATTAGGTAATATGTATTCATGACTTACAGTACAGACAGTTATTATTGTAATTTTGTTAATATTGAACTATTCAATCTATTGACTCCATATTTGCTTTCATGGGCATTTAACATAATGCTATGCAAACAAACCAAACCAAAATAAAGCTACTACATTCAGCTATTCCTGAACAAGGCTCAAAATTAATACCCAATTGGTAATTCCCTGCTGTTTCAAGCACCATGTTTTCTTCCTTATTCAAATATAGAGCATTGGATGATGAGATTTATTTTGTTTAGAAGTGTGGCTTTGTCTAAACCTTCAAAATGTCACTGTAAGATTAATCAGATTTCCAGAAAAAGTTCAACAGACCTGCAATTGTTGGTTTTATTTGGTGTGCTTCTTGGAGCATATTTTGATGCTTAATGATACTTCATTTACAAGAGGAACATGGTTTCACCAAGAGCTGGAGCAACTGTTATGACATTGGGAAGAAGGGGATTGGGGAGCAAAATTATTGTTTCATTAAATGATCTTGCTCTTTTCTTAATCATTTCTAGCTTTAGTTTCTCTTTTTGCATTTGTTATCAGATGTTCAAGTTAATAAATTTGCTTCTGGAAGTTAGTTTTTTTTTAAAAAAAATCTTAGTGGCATTTCTGTTAGCTGCAAGTACTTCCTCTTTGTTATAAAGGACTTTAAGTATTGTGAGGCAAATATCTAGATTTTCCAAACCATCATTCATTCATTGAGCTATTCAAAATGGAAATTGCTTTTAATGCCAGTTTATAACTTCTAGTAAATAAATTATTTTTTCTCTAGATATTATGAATGTATGGTGCTTCAATTTGAAAAGGGTTTGCAGAAAACAGTTTCTTGAATTTGTTTTCCAAACAAAGTAGTCCCTTCTTAAGAGTGAAGCAAAGTGCTAGGTTGCTTTGCCTTCAATTTATTCAGGAGTTTGCACTATGTGAGAAGCATTCTAAAGTGCTGATTGAAACGCTTCCGGTTGGGCAGCTTTAGGAAATGCATGATTGCCTTCAGTCTATATTACCCAGTCTTCATTGAATGATCCTAAGCATTATCTTACTAGCATGTGAAATTATGTCTCCTTTCTTTAATATTGGTATATAGACTGATCTCTATCAGTTGACCTGTGTTGCTTTTCATATTTGCTGCATTGTTCGGTTAGAACCTTTACAGATATTTCTTTTATTACTTGCCCTATTTCTGTAGATATTACATTAATTCCTATAGTCTTCTAACTAGGAACATCCAGAATACTGATCTGACTTCATCTTCCAGGGTTCTTGTACATATAAATAAGTTTTATGATATGTTAGATATTGCCAGCTCTGCAACATAGAATTTCAGGATACTCCTTCCATCTTTGTATGATCTTCTTTGAATCAGTTATTCTTTGTCCATTAGCATTTCTTAGCATACCAATTCAAAATTGGAACATCCTTCCAAGTTAAAAAATCTTTTGGAAGATTTTTCTTGTTTTTCTATGTCTATTTCCATTTTTAATGTCTGTACAGATGTTGTTGTATATTGTTTCTTGTCTCTTTTAACAGCTGTCTGAAATGCTTTGTTAAATTCCTTCCTGAGATCTTTGTCTTTCTTGGCTTTGGTTTCCTTTCTCTTCTTGGCAATTTTCATTGTCTGTACTGACATCCAGTTTAGTTTCTTCTGTTCTGTGGTCTTTGGCAGTCTCTTTTCACAGTCATCCTTAACAATTTCTTTGATTTCATTCCACAGTTCCTATGGTTTCCTCTCATGAGGCTCAGAATCTCGAACCAATTTTTATATTCTCCTTGAAAACATAGAGATCACATCAAGAAACCAGTTGGCTTTGTTTTTATGCTTTAGCTTAACTTGGAACTTGTACCTCAGCAGTTTGTAATCTCTTCCATAATCACTCAGTAGCCATGTCTTTTCTGTTATAACTGAAACTCTGTTCACTACAGAACAGAGATTGGAGAGGAAGGGATTTCAAAAGAGCAATCTGTTCTTCTACACATCAAAAACAGTGTTGTCACACTCAGGTCAGGTAAAGAAGGGGTAGGCTAAGAAGAGATTGCTTACAGAAATATCTTGTTTTTCTTTTCAAGCTATTTGTATCGTGTGCCCACAGCTGCCAGCCAAGGCTGCTGGTGTATTGCTTCAAATGTGTAGAGAAACAAAAAGCAATTCCTTCCTCTCCAATCTCTCAGGTTGGGTGGGGGGAGGAGATGCAGAAAGTCAGACTAAGGAAAGATTGCCTACATAAATCACTTGGTTTTTTCCCCTGTCCCTTCTCCACCTGCAGAGCCAAGAGATTGGAAAGGAATGGATTTCAAGAGAGTAAACTGTTTGCATGACATACCCCAGCTTCAAGTTGCCAGCACGTTTGCATTTCTTTTGATGTATACTGGGCACTTTCACATTCTGAGGTTCTGCAGAGAATAGTTAGGAGGCAAGAAAACAACAATATAGGTGTGAAACTGAGTAGTCTTGTTTCTTTCCAGCTGGAAAGGAGTCTCAGTTATTTGATTTACAACTTAGCAACAGTTTGGCTTAGCGACAGAGTTGCTGGTCCCAATTAGGATTGTTATGTAAGCACTGCTTGTAGTCAGTTTGATTTTTGTTCATTCTTTCTGAATGTCCATGTATAGAGATGTCTTTTGGGGTTTTTTTTTGAAAAATGTTTTGGCAATAAAGAAATCATTGGATTGACAGAAACTGATGAGTTGCTCTCCTGCTTTGTTTCTGTTTACTCGGCCATATAGTTCAAACACTGTATGTTTTTTCCTTACTATTTTAATTTTGTCTTTGCAGTCTCCAATCAAGAGCAGCACAATTTTTTTGCATGTTTGGCCAATTTCAAATTGAGCTTGATCAAAACAACCAACCTCCTTCACTTCTGTATCAATGAGTGGAGCACAAACTTTGCTAACTGTCATGTTAAAAAGTTGTCTGTGAAGTTTAATTAGTATTTTTCAATTTTTAACTGCACTGTAACTCTATCTTACATTGCTACAATGAATGCAACAACTTTGTTTTTCAAGATCGATAGCAATCACTTCCAATCCATTTCATTTGTTGCTACCTAAGATGCCAAAGTATAGTTGATTGATTTAATCTTTCACTATGCTTTTTATGAGCCATGGTAGTGCAGTGGTTAGAGTGCAGTATGGCAGGCTACTTCTGCTGACTGCCAGCTGCCTGCAGTTTGGCAGTTCAAATCTCACCAAGGCTCCAGGTTGACTCAGCTTTCCACCCTTCCGAGGTGGGTAAAATGAGGACCCAGATTGTTGGGGGCAAGATGCTGACTCTGTAAATCGCTTAGAGAGGGGGGTAAAGCATTGTAAAGCGGTATATAAGTCTAAGTGCTATTGCTATTGCTAAGTTCCACGTTTCTATTGCCATTTTTTTCTTTTCAATTTTGAATTAGTTTCTTCAGCAGCGAGACACCCAGCAAGCTATAACAAATAATACTCCAAACAATCTTCTGTTGCTTATCAGTAGCAGGTTATTTGAGGGACCACCTACACTGATCCATCTTATTAGGCCAAGCAGGAGGAGTATGTTACAGGCTCTGTCTGCTAAGGAGTTCCAGCTGATGGACCCAGAAAATGAGCCTTTCCTGCCATAGCACCTGCCATTGGGAACTTCATTCTCCCTGAGGTGAAACTAGCTCCAACCCTACTAACCATCTGGAACTCTTAAAATGTGGTTTTCTCAGCAGATTTGGGGATTCCATAGTAATGGGGATCCCCTTGTATGGTTCCATTGTATGTGCAATTTCCAACAATCTTATTTATATTTAATTGTTTCAGCACTTATTTCAGATTTGTTTTTAATTGATTGTTTAACACAATTTAAACACCACATGATCTTCCAGTTTCCGGTGTGCCTGGTCTTCCGGTTTCTGGTGTGCATGCGCAGACCAGCTGGCCGGTGCGTATGTGCTGGATCCGCTTGACATTTTGGGCATCCTGACAAGGCAAGGCAGAGGGCGAGAGCTTTGAGGAGACAAGGACGCCATCAAGGGAAAGGATGCCATTAAGTCCAAACAAAGGAAGTGTCAAGGGAGCAAAAGAGAAAAGAGGGAGGGGAGAGGATCTTGGTCTCCTTCTCTTAAGCAGCTTCCATGGCTGCCCCGCCCTTCCCACAAGGGGCACCCTCCCTCCCCATCAGCCAAAGCATTCAGCCCCCCCAGGCTCCCTCCGCTGACCCCCAAAGGACTCTGTAGCCCCGGAGACCCTCCCAGTCCGCCACCCTTTGGACTCAGCCAAGCCCTTTGCGGAGGCAGCCGGGCGGAGCTGGAGGGCCAGAAGGAGTCTGGGCACTGGCCATTGAGCCCTTCCAAGAGCTCCATCCTCCCGGGAGCCTCTTCCTTCCTTACATCCAGCCTTTCCGAGCTCCATCTCCCTTTCCTTGCCTGCCTGTACATGAGCATGGGGGGCAGGGGGAAGGAAAGAGAGGCCGGAGCAATTCAAAGCTAGAGAACTAATGGGGAAGAGCTGACAGTGGGCGCTGGGGGAGGGGACTGTTGTTGCTGCCGTCGCTGTGTGTGGGAGCTGGTTGGCATGTGCATCTCAAGAACCTGACTCCGGGGTCCCCCGTAGATCCGGGAGGTGTGAGAACTGCATGGCCCAGATTAATTGCTTTTGGGGGACATTTCTTCTGCGGCCCACCAAAAATTTTCCACTTCCCACCAGTGGGCCAGGCCCATTGGTTGGCAACCACTGATATAGAGTACAGTAGTCATTAGGTAATGATTACCTGTCCAGTGACTGTCCAAAGTTATGAACAGTTCCTTGAAATCCCCTTGGTCATGTAATTCATGATCTTGAGTGTTTGGCAACTAGCACACACTTATGACGGTTGCAGCATCCTATGGTCATGTGTTCACAATTTGCCAGCTTCCTACAAGCAAAGTTACTCCATCAGCCATCCTGCATTTATGCACCCTTGCATATCCTTAGTGAACCTTATTGCATTTGTGCCATGCCTGTATGGACACTCACACACCCTACCTCACCTGACAGCCACTATCCTGAGGCTATCCATGCTTGTGCTGTTCTTTTCCTGCCACCCAAAAAGTCTCCCTGAGTCTCATGCCTCCCCCGATATTCACCTGCCTTGGACACTTGTGCTCTGTCTATGACTCTTGTGTACCACTGAGCTTCTGCTGTGCTGATCAGTTATGCATCCTTCCTGGCCTCACACACCCTTCGTAAGCATTGTTGAGCAGACACCACACCTTCCTGTCCACTCATGCATCCTCCCTTATCTGGTAGCAGAGATCAGTAAAAGAAGCTCTAATATGAGTACTGTTGTAAGTATGATGTTGGTTTGTTTATACATTGTGCAATGTCTGGGTCCAAAATAATCTCTAATGCTATTTTACAGTGAAATGAAATTTTAAATACCTCTACTTGATTCTTTCAGCTGGAGCTGACCATTAACAAAAATTTCACCATTTGCTATGTTTGTGTATCTGTTTAGCATTTTTTTCTGTGGCAACAGAGGCACAAGCTAGGTAGCTTTATTATTCTGCTTCATTGCACTGTGCATGGCCAAATTAGGTACAATATACGAGTGGGGAAGAGAGCAGCAGCCTTATGTTCACTATTTAGAACTCTGAAAATAGTTAACTATTAACAAGATATAAATTGCATGACATGAATAGTAGACCACAAAATCTGAATTCTATGATTCCTTTATTATAGATTCTTGTAGTCTACATAGTGATGATTCCACTAGTATAGTATATGATCACCCTTTCTGCTTCTGCATTTGTTGTGAATACTTTGTTAACATTTTTTAAACTAAACAAACTCTAGATAATTTAGAAATGGAGAAAATATAGTGTGTGTGCATGTGTGTGTGCATTCAACAGTGATCTGATCTTGAATTGTGAGTTGGTAAGAAATATGAATATCTGGCACAATTTGAGTTCCCCTTCTACTTTAAGGTTGCTTCAACATTCAAAACCTCTTCTAGTCTGGAGCATTCTTTCTCTAGATATGTGCTAATACACTGTGAAAGTGTTCATCATGCCTGGATGGACCCTGCTGATAAACTACTTGCCTGGAGATCTTTCCAAGTGCTAATGTGTCGAAGTGCCTCCAAGCACAGAATGAATATCATTAGTGCATCCTAAAGGTCGTATCTGCTGAAGTTAGCTTGTACAGTCTGGAGTTGAGGATGATATTCTTTTTGAAGGATTTGGAGAGGATTTTTGGAACCAGGCATTAAAGAAAGAAAATCTGAATTGAATTGAATTTGAATTGTTGGGAGGAGTATGTGTATAAAATTGCCTAATTGGTAATACGTTTATAAGAAGTAGCACCATTTACTTATTTCATAGATTTGGTGTTCTTGAGTCCTTTGAAATTTGGCAGAGTTGAATTATTCTTAAAGCTGTTTAGATGATAATGATATAAAAATATAACAGGTGAGATCTAAGATCTAGTATTGATAAAATTATAATAATATAATTGGCAAAACTAAATACAAGCCATTTTTTTAAAAGATAGTGGAATAGAGTATATATATTACTGCGATTTAGACACAAATGAGAAAAGAAAGCTCTTCTGGATTAGCATTGAATGAGATTAAATTTTATTAAATAAAATGGAAAAGTGATTTGGTAGCAACATGAGCAGCAACATCAATGAATAATAATTACTGCACTGAGATGAAAATTAGCTAAATAATCAAACACAATGAACAGCCATCTTGGCAAATGAATCCAATATTTCATATTGGAAATACAAACTAAAACATTATGTGACAGTTTTGAATCTAAGAATAAATATAGCCTTTATAAAATAAATTACATTTATGTGTTAACAATTTTTCTTTCATGATTTCCTATTGATCAATATGCAATCAATATATTAACGGTATTGTAACTTTTTGATTCAAAAAGATTACTACAGCAGTGACTATCCATTAGCTAAATGTTACCATATACAGTTTAATAAAAGTGACGAATTTCTTATAGTAATATTATTTCTATTTATAGCCTTATATATGTTTAATGTTCTTTTCCATTTAATCAACATATCTAGACCTTACATTTATTAAGAGTATTGTTATCATTCTGCATTTTTACATTAATTTTGCCTGTATGTTTTATTTCCTAGTTTATTAAAAATGAAGGGTGTATATTTAGTCCTCAGAAAAAGTGAATACTTACTCAATCCTTGATTGTGTATTTTCTTGTTCCTTTTTTCAGACAACAGTAATATACTACTGCTATTATTCCAAGAATTGTGCTTTAGTAATTTTATGTGCCAGATATTATAGTAGTAATATATAATTTGAAATATATATTGTATCTTCATTGATAAGAACTGTTTATTGAATTATTTTTCTTTCTATACTAAAATGATTTTATAGTATCCTATTTTTCTACCAAGCGCTTTGTTCTTTTTTAACATATAATTCATTTTAAAATTTTAGCTAAAATCTTTTCATTTTTAAAATTAATTTAATTTGTAAAAGTTTGTTTTAACTGTAGTTATTGTTTTAGAATATGTAAAATCAATTCCAAAGCTAAATCTTATTCATTTAAGATTTTTATATAGCTCCAATCACACAACTTTGGATAGTACACGAGATTCTGAAAATGCAATTTTATTAAATAATACAATCTAATAAAAGCAAAATAAAATAAACAGATGTCTAGTAATAACTGATAGGTCTTCCTGTAATTTCTTTGATACTTTCCATTTACCTTATACATTGTCTTCTTCTCATTTTCCTTAGTCTTAATTAAGGCATTATTAATTTTTGAAAATATCCACTTTATTTTTAAAAGAATTATGTCTTTATTTTATTGTAACTTATAAATAAATAAATATTTTATTTTCTCCCCAAAGTTACAAATTCAACTGAACAGTAATAGATTTCATTGATCCTAGAAACAGATTCAAATGTAACTTTCTTGTTTTTCTATCCCGAGTATAAAATGAATAATACAATTGGGCTATTTGATCTAAATATAGGAGATTTGTTCAGTCTGAATGTTTTTGGATGTTAAGACTAACTTACTTTGTCCAATTAATACTTTAAAAAAAAATACAGCACAACTTATAGGGAATTTCTAAAACAAAAAG
Organism: Pseudonaja textilis; assembly: GCF_049901715.1. Lineage (NCBI taxonomy): Eukaryota > Metazoa > Chordata > Lepidosauria > Squamata > Elapidae > Pseudonaja > Pseudonaja textilis. The sequence goes on along the minus strand of NC_141992.1, from coordinate 149,341,541 downwards.
TCTGTGATGATTAGCACAAAGGCAACACAGTAACATAAGTAAGAAAAGTTCCTTTAATACCTCCAACTTTGCCCCCAATGTCCAGTTACCCTCAGCTGGAGAAAAAACTCTCCTAAGAACAGTCTTTAAGTGGAGGAAATTCAGTCCGAAAACAACGTACATATAAACTGTAAATAAAAATCCACATAGATCACAGTGCAGCAATTAACTGGGCAGGGCAGGATAAGGAATTGCAGACTTCAAAGGCCAACAAAACACACACAGTTGGGAAAACTCCAGGAACCCAGATAAGCCTCAACAAAACAAGATAATACACAATTTGTTTCCAACAAGTTGCTTTGCGCAAACTCCCTTTTTAAACACTGTTTAAAAAGTTGCAGCTAATGAAGGGAATCAGGGCCCTTTCCTCCCCCATAAGCCACGCAACTCACATTGCTCCCTTCTCCATTCCTCCCTGCATGCGCTAGGATGAAGAAGGGGTGGGCCTGGATCTTCCTCTGAATTTCCTCTACCTTGCTCTACCTCTCCCCTGCTCTGCCCAGCCGGACTGTGCCCTTCCCCAGTTTCTTTCACAGCCAATGGAGCCACATTCCCACTCCCTGTCAGCTGCTCCCCCCCCCCCCACCTCAGAATCAGATTCCAACAGGGAAATGACAAAGTCACTTGAAATGATTGGGGAATTTTTTTCTGGAAAAGAAAGGTGCAATCCTCTTAAGTAAACGAGAACAAAGGTTCTGTTTTTGCCCATAGTCGAAAAAAAGCAAAACATTTAGGGCATATCCGCATTTAGTGTTTAAGTAACTATTTCTGTCCTTTGCTCGTGGAGCTTAATGCTAAACTAGTTTAAGAAAATCCTGTCTAGTTTTAGATATTTTGGCAAGTCATCATACTTTCTTTCCTGTGGATGGCTCTCCCTGGACACACACAAATACATGCACACATAATAAACCGGAGAGTGTAATCATTTTACAACAGGTAGCTAGACAATTAATAAAATGGTGTATCCCTGGACTTGCTTAAAAAAAGAGGGGGACTAGTTACCTCAGGAAAAGGAAATAGCAATTATAAAAAGTTCTGCCAAGTTCTCCTTGAAGGCAAGAATTATATCAATTGTGCTACCACAGTATTTTAAGGGAACATGGGGAACACTGTCTCTGTTGAAGGGACAGTACCTCTTCTGCAAAGTCGTCAATTAATTCCTAGAATTAGCCTGCAACAAACTGCTGTCCAAAATGGACAAGAGTGAAAAGTGGACTTCAGAATTGGAGCAGAAAAATATGCCCTGGATTAACATAATCAGTTTCTGCCTTCCAGTAATGATTGCCTGCCAGTTCTGGCAGTGGGATCACTATGTAGTGCAGCTTAATGCAGTCTGGAGCTGTATGACTTATTCCTTGCTGCCTCAATTTTCTGGAGTGCTTTGAAATTGTAACCAGCCAGGTAAATTCTCAGATTACTTCATGGAATTATTTCCAGATTAAGGTTTCCCAGAAATCCTGCCCACTGGGTGAAATTTAAAGTACAGTTTCTGCCACTGTTTTGTATGCTTTAGCAGAATTTGGAAGTATAAAGTTTGTTTTTATCATTGGTTTGTTTAGTTTGTAAAGATAAGACTTCAGAGGAAATGAACTGATCAGTTTGAAACGTGATGTTACTACCATTTCATGGAGTGTATTGATTAGTTCTAGAGAACATAAGAGATTGGCTTTCCTGTCTTTTATGCTTATACTTTTTATTAGATTCAATAAAATTTCTTGTTGCATTTCAAACACTTTTTTGCAAAGGCATTTCAATTAATGTCTTTGAAAAACTGCATTATAGCATTTAACTTAGCACTATGCTTGTTACTTATGAAAGTGATATTAAAGAAATTAACATTATTAGTAGTGTAATGAAGAAAATGTGTTGTGTCTTCAGACTGATACAAAGACAGATTGGTTCTCATTTTTTAAACATATATTGCAAACCTTTTACATTTTATAGCTGGAGGTGTGTAATAGTATTAGTCGATAAGAAGATGTAATCAGTAGTGTGAAGCAATAAGTTTTTCTTTTAAATGAAGCAAGCTCAGGATTAGGTCTGGATCTTGTTAGAAAAGACTTAAAAGGAAAAATCTGCTAATGTCACAAGTAACCAGGGGTGGGATTTGATGTTCAAGAGGGAAGGGAATTTGAATAGCAGTGCCCCTACCTTATACTTGTGAAACTAACAAAAATTGGGTTTCTTTATCTTCTGCATCTAGCTGGCAATATGAACATGAGATAGGGCGATATTTACCTGAACAGAATACACCCCTGAATTTAAGAAGACCCTATTTCAGAGGTGGCATTCAGCAGGTTCTGCCCAGTTCTGGAGAACCGGTAGCAGAAATTTTGAATAGTTCGGAGAAGTGGCAAATACCACCTCTGACTGGAGATTTTACAGTATCCCTCCCCTGCCGTGCCTACCAAGCCACGCCCACAGTACCGATAGTAAAAAAAATTGTATCCCACCACTCCTCTATTCCCTGTATATAGTTTATCAACTTAAGCGTGCAATATTTGGATCCAAAATAGGCAAAAAATTGCCTGCATCAGTATTTTTCAAACTTTGTAATTTTAAGATGTACAGACTTTAAATCACAGAATCCCCTCACCAATATGACCTATATCCTTGCTGTACTTGTTGAAAGGAATTTAAAGGAATTGTTTCCTTTTTGGGACTCACAAGAGAGCAGCTTGAACTAACAAAATGCATGTTTAAATTAAGAAGACATTGAGAAGTGGTGACCTGTGGCTGTACCCCATATTACTGTTTCTGGTATGCCCACTGGATTTCTGGGATTTTTTCAGAGCCCCTATAGCTATTGTGGGAGCTTCAGAAAAGGTAGAACTCCTCTAAAGTACAGTAAGGGTACCCATGAAAGACTTAAAGCACCTTTCCTGCTTCAAATTCAGATCCTGCATATCTCTATTACCTAGGTTTGTTGACTGTAACTTCAACTAATTCTGGATATTTCATATTCTTTTTCTTATATATGGTAACAATTTTGCTAATATCCTACAAAGTGGTCAGCATTTGTTGTTAGTTATTATTGCTTCCCTTTCTTAAATTCCCTTTGTTAAATTAAACTGATATGATTTATTAACAGCCCCCCTTCCTAACTCTTTATTCCCTCTTTGTTGCTAGTTTCTTTTATTCCCATAAGTGGAGATAAAATGAAGCCTGTCCCCAATTTACAGATTATTTGTGGGAAAGAAACCTTATCTCTCTGATAGGTAAATCTGGCATCATTTTTAGATTTGTTATTGGAGGGCTCGATTTATAAGAACTAGTCTTCTTGACCGCTTAATATACGTGAATGCCAGTGTAGACGATTGATAGCTGAAGAGCTATGTTTAAAATCCGATATACTTTATATTCATTGATCCGCTAAACAGATTTGGCATGAAGCTGCAATTGGTTTTGTATTCTCATTTGCAGTGCATATCTTCATGGTGTGAAATCTGCAGGAAGCTATGAGGTTTCTTCATTAGACATTAATCGTTCCAATCAGGATCAGACCACTATATACTTTTGGGTATGGAAGAATGGAAGAAATTTTAAATGCTACAGATGTAGCGTGATAAGTAGTTAGCCCTGGATCCAAAACATCACAACTAATGAAGCTTACTGTTCTTAGATAAATAATTTAACAAAAGTTTTCTTAACTTTAGTAGCGTAATATTGGAATAGGGAGAGTTATTGCAGTGTTGCTATACAGTTAATACTGCAGCCACAGAAAGATTCCATAATTCTATTCAGGCAGGATCACTGGTTTGAATGTCCAGAGGTTGAATTATTGGACATTATTGAATTGATTTTTATTGGCCTGTTTCTCATATGTATTTTACTATTGCCTACTATTATGAATGACAAGATGTGGAAATACTGTGCACAAGTATGTATTTAATTTTATTTTGACGTTAAAGTACTATGTTTGTTGGACTTTGACTGTTTTTTTTGTCCCAACCTATCCAAGAACAAAATACAGGGATTGCTTCATGTTTTTAGATGTTTGTATATTTTGTTTAGTTTTTCACTAACTTCCTGATAGCAAATTGTAGTTAAAGTTCAAAGCCTTGGGGGAGATGATTGCAGGTACAAGGGATATAGAAAATACTGTTTGAATTCACAGAAAGAACACATTGCTTGACTTTTAAATTATAGAACCTGATTATTATTTATGAACTTGAGAGTTGGTGTTCTAATTATGAGTTGTTACTTGAGGGAAGGTTTACAGAGATTTGATTAATTGGTCTGCTACTTCTGCTCTTCTGGCTTTCTGAATTTATGGTGTTTTTCTCATTGTCAGCTCTCTTTTGTATTCACTGCCAAAGTAAAATGATTTTATTTCTTTAATTTGGTGGCACCAATGGAATTGAATTAATTTCCTAAGAAGTAAAAAGAGACTTCACAATATCCAGAACGTCTGTTGATTGGATGCAATAATATTATTGTATATGGATATTGAAGTTTTACAGATTCTGCCTATTAAATGAAGGAAGTAATTATAATGATTATAATTTAAAAAACTCTTACCTGTTCCCTCATGGCTACAGGATTGATTATCAAGGACTCCTATATAGATACTTTCTGTTTCCTTTTTTATTCTTTCCAAGTCAGTGAAATATTGGAATGAAATTATATAAAGGTTGCCAGATTCTTTCTATGTGTGAGAAAGAAAATTGAACAGAACAACTTTTCAGTTCATAGCAATAGCACTTAGACTTATATACTGCTTCATAGTGCTTTACCGTCCTCTATAAGCGGTTTACAGAGTCAGCATATTGCCCCCAATACTCTGGGTCCTCATTTTATTGACCTCAAAAGGATGGAAGGCTGAATCGAACTTCAGCCAGTGAGAATCAAACTGCTGGCAGTCAGCAGAATTAGCATGCAATACTGCATTCTAACCATTGTGCAACCATAATAGTATGGCAGGAGAAACCGAATTTGAAAAAGGTAAAAAATTGGTCAAAAATTCTAGTGCATTGTTACAGAGAAACAAAGTGCAGGAGTCCAAGTGATAGAACTGCAACTATAGAGGGGTCTTTTTTATATCCAGAGTAGTCATAAAGTAGCCTCAGAATAAGATCTTCAGAATAAGATGAGGGCTTGGACCAGCTAAAGTTCAGTTCCTCTCAAATCTAAATTCTTTTATCTGCAAATATTGAGAAAATTAATATTAGTGACTCCTCAGATAGGCTTGGTAAGCATTCTTTCTTACTACAGATACACAAAAAGTGTATTGATTTTTGGATGAGGATATGTATGCTCCTTTTCATACTACCTGGGTTGTTTTGGCTTAGTAGATTTCTTAAAAAAATCTTCATGAATGTTGCATCATGTCTTGTTACATGCCGCTTGCTTTGAACTTCTGTCAGACTACACACACACACAAAGACACACAAACCCAAACTGATTTGGGTCATGACTAATGGGGAAGGGTGTGACTGAAAAGAAAATCTAAAGTTCCATTGACTGATGGAAGTAATTTCATAGTTTTTTCAATCTATGAGTTTTTTCTTCTTTGGGTGTGCTATTCTTGATGCTGATTGGACACACACACACATGGATACACACACACACACACACACACACACACACACACAAAGATACAGCCAGAACAATGCCTATTGATTTCTGAGTTGTGCTGTGTAAAGACATCTTCATCCTTGCCCATTTTGTCTCAACTATGTATAAAATGAAATTCATAAAAAGGTCTTCATGAAAATTTATTTGGCATTGTGACATGAATGATTCAGAGGAGCCCTTTTCAATGGAGGAAAGGGTACTCCTTGCACTACAAAAGATTTGTGATAGCCTTGACCCTTACTGTGACTATTTGAAAATCCCCGCCGGATTTTGAGAATACATAATACCTAATTTCACTAAACTTTGCCAAGTACTGAAACTTTGTGTCTTGAGTATTTTTCTGATTTTGATCATGGTTTATTTTTATTCAGTCCTGCTATAAATGCCAGAGATCTCTGTTGATAGAAAATCAGACAGTGCCAATTGCACTATTGTGTGAGACATTGGTCTTCATTAAATTAGAAATTTAGATAAACTATAAGGTTTTATGTTTATATGTGTATGTGTGTGCGCGCGCGTGCACACACACACACACACACACACACAATGTATTGTGTTCAAAAGACATGTTCTGGTTTTAATCTACTGTTGTCCTCTTTAACAGAAAGTGAAAAAAATACAGATTTAAGAAACTAAATTATATAATTGAAGAGCAACAGATGGTGAGAAACTGTCTGGAACCTAGGGTTGTTTTTTTTTTCATTTCTGAATTTGCAAAGTTTGATGAAAAAAAAACCTCTAAAAATTGGATGCATGCCTATTTATGGATGTGTATTTAAATGCTTTAAAGAAAGTGAAAAATGTACTCCATCATCTCTCTCCCTATCAAGTTAAGCCCCCATTTCATCAATGCAGGAATCTACATTAAGATATTCCTGATAGTTAACCACTGGCCTATGGTTAAACACACACAACCAAGTAGAGTTCACCAACTCTCCAGGTAATTGTTATCACTATCATGCAGATTTCTTTTAAGACTGCTTTTTTTTTCCACATTCACATTAAATCTGCCTTTCTGCAACATAAATCCTGAACTTGTGTGAGAAAAACATTGTCCTATGATATCCTATCAGCTTTACCAGATGGACCAGACAGGAAACATGATTAGATAACCATTTCTACATGATTGTAAAACTGTGTTAACAGACTATTGCAAGCCTGAAAATACAATTCTTCCACCGTTTCCTTTACAATCTGAGAAACTAGGCAGAGTCCCTTTTTGAACGTCTTATCCTGCCTACAATTCAGCTGTAGCTATGATGTCTCTTTCCTGACCATTCCCAAGGATACATCTCTTTGTCTCACATATCTTTACACATTCTTTCAAATACTTGAAGAATGCTGTCATATGCACCTCACTCCTAGTTCTTTCAGTCTCTCTTCATAAATTTCCAATTCCTTGATCATATTGTTTCTCCATTGAGCTGCTCCGAGCATCCAGAGAGTGGGAGGTGCTTAGTCTCTGCTTGGATAGGCTGGGCTTATTTGAATAGGACACTGTTACTCCTCTCTGGCTCCTCCCTAGCGCCCCTCAGTTTTAGCTCAGCCTTTGGTGTGATAGGCAGCTTATCCTTGGCTGGAAAAGGAACATTTCAGGTTTGATTAGTTAATCAGTATTCTAAATTCTTTGACCATCTATCTCAATTCCAACAGCAAATTGATTTTTTTCAAAAAGGGAAGCTGTCGGAATGAAGCAGATAGCTTTGGCGATCAGGCCAATTGCTGCCCACAGCGACCGTAATTTGCCGCTTCTTTTCGGCATCCGCGCTTACTCCCTTTAGTTATAAACTATATTTCTGTGATGCAGCCTAAAATTGCTTTTACCTTTATTGCTGGTCACTGAGGGTAGAAACTGAGGGCTGGACAGTGAGACTGCTTCCAATTAGGAGGCCCAGCATCCCTGAGGTCAGCTCACCCTTGAATTTCTGCCATATCTCCCTCTGAAGTTCGAGTACTCTCTGAGTTTGGTTGTTCACTTACAAACATTTCATTACCCAATGAGTTAACATCAGTGCAAGAGAATGTAGGGTTTGTTTCCTGTTTACTATGTATACAATGCCCTGCCAATATTGCTGAGGATGTAGCTTTGTCCTTGCTAATTCCTTGATTAGGGTGTTGTTTTGTACTTGATTGTTTGTCTGGGGTTAATCCCTGCTTTTCTGGGTGTTGGCTGCTGAAGAGGATATGTTTTGTTTGTTGCATAAATATGGTTTATTTATGTGTCAGTTGAGTGCTCACAATTTCCCAATTGAAACTACGATTGAGTCTGTCCAAGCTAAATCCAAAAACACTGGTTCCTTGGCTTCATCTGTAAACTTTCCCTTTCCTTCTGTGGCCTCATGCAGCTTTGGAGGCCTCGGGTATCTTCAAGGCTTTGTGATAGCCTAGAGAGCCAGGAAGAACTATACTGGATCCTCCAGGTTCCACCAATGACAAGAGTTCTCCCTGCTAGCTCATTGGTTGTGGATACCATCCAAATACACAGACACAGTCTTTTGGACATATGTACCCTCTACCAAAGTAAAAAGCATCCAGACGATTTCAGAAAAACTGAAAAGAAGGTAAAAAAAATTATAACATTATAGTGACCCACAGTAACAAGAAATCCACCCAGAAATGTATTTTAGCAATAAATGGAAAACTGACTAAAGTGCTCTTTGCTCTATAAAATGACACTGACTAGAAAAATTGTTTTAAAAAATGAAATTTTCAATGGCTCTATTCGTTGCAACTTTTATGAAAATTACTTGCTGTGTGGCTGCAAGCTGAAGGGAAAGGGGAAAAAAGATGTTTTGTAAACTGAAACGTAAAAGGAAATCTTTCTTAGAGATACCTTAATATTCTAGTTTTACTGTCATGGTAGTCTGAAAAGTTTTGTACTCAGTACCATTATCTCTTATTCACTTAATAATTTTTTCTAAGCTGGTTTTTCTAAGTTAAATGCAGCCATATATTGTGCACAGTACAAGATGATGCTATTAATTGTAGGTTGTTTTATTTCTTTATAAAAATTTTGATATTTTTTATTTTAATTGATAGTATACTTTGATAATATATTTTTATCCAGAAAACAATGTAAGTTATATTCATAGAATTGTGGTGTTTTATATTTATATGAGAACAGATTGTGTTTTTCTTTAATGTGAAATTGGACTGAAAGTAGTGCGCGTTAGTGCAGAGCTTTAAGTTCATAGCAGGCTATACTGTATTTATGTCATCCAGTATTGAAATCAAGCAAAGAACTGCAAATATGCAGGTAGTCTTTGACTTACAACCATTGATTTAGCAACTGTTCAAAGCAACTGTACAAAGTTACAGTGGCGTAGAAAAAAGGACTTATGACTGGTCCTCACATTTGCAATCGGTGCAGTATCTGTGGTGCAATGGTTAGAATGCAATATTGCAGGCTGACTCTGCCCAAGCCAGGAGTTCAATCCTGACTGGCTCAAGGTTGAGTCAGCCTTCACTTCTTCTGAGGTCGGTAAAATGAGGACCAAATTGTTTGGAGCAATATGCTGACTCTGTAAGCCCTCATTTAGAGAGGGCTGTAAAGCACCTTATAAGGTATAAATAAGTGCTATAGCTATTACTATCCCCATGATCACATGAGCAAAGTTTGGCTGCTCAGCAATCAGCATGTATTTATAATATTTTCAGCATCCCAGAGTCATGGAGTACTGCGATCTTCATTTACGATCTTCCCAGCCAGCTTCCAATAAGGCAAGTCAATGGACAAAGCTAGATTTGCTTATTGACTTCATGACTTACTTAATGGGTGAATCATAAAATTGGTCGTGACTTACTTAACAATGGAAATTCTGGCCCAACTGTGGCAATAAGTTGAAGACAACCTGTATTGATCTTTTAAAAGGTATAAGTTATTAATTCTTTCTTCATTTTTAAATTTGTTTCAAGCAAAATGCATATTTTGGGATTCTAATTTATACTTTATTACTAGAATAAATATACACAGGTGCCTAATCAAAAATTCACAAATTGGAGAATGTGTGGAACTGTGTTGAGTTGGAGTTGAAAATATATGTGTTTTTGGATACTGGAACATACAAATATATGTATACATATATTTAATATATGTGTGATGAATTTATTTTAACAACTCTATATTATAGATGAGTGTCTTATTCTATATGTATTCTATGGTGTAACCTGGAGAGATAATTGAAGTTAGATTTCTTTGTGGAAAAAAGTAGTAATACAGTTCATTCAGACACTATTATTCATTTGAATGGTTGTTGATTTTCTTTTAAGAACATTATAGTGACATTGTATCTCAGGCTTTTTGGAATAGGACTTGATTCTTTCATTGTTGTAAGGATTTGTTGTGTGAGATACTTGCCAAAATGCTCTGAAGTAATGTTATAACTATGTGTGTGTAATATATATACATACGTGTGTGTGTGTGTGATAGATATCTATCTATCTCACAAGCAAAATGGATTGATGACATCAGTCAGTATTGTGAGCCCAATTAGCAAAAGAAAGCTGAGGACTGCATTGGTTGGGAACATGTGGAAGAGGCACGTTCATCCTGCAGTGGCTAAAAAAAAGTGACTGTGGGACACTGCAGTGTCATGATTGTGAACTGGTTGCCAAGTGCATGAATTTTGATCATGTGTGTGGGAACACTGCAACAGGTTCGAGAAGTTACCAAACAGATGCTCATTAAGTGAGGATTACTTGTATATTTAACACTTAAAGAAGATCCAAAGTAGCTAATAAAATAGTTTGCCTTTAAAAGTTGTGAGATACGAGGTTCTAGCTATCCTTATCTAATTTTGCAGTTTATTTATAAATGATGTCATCCAAATATAGACATGCTCAGGGAAAACTTATAGGTTTAAAAATTATATAAAACTGTAATGTGCAGTAGTAAATAAGAGAAACTATTTTCAGAAAGTATTAGTTATCTCTTTTCTTCAGATATGAAAAACTGCTAACAATAAGTGTTTTATAATCAAATTCAGTTGGAGCACCGGGGATCAATCGCATGGTAAGCATGCTGGGTTGAGGTTAGCAAGCCCGCATCGGGGTGGGATGAGTTCTCGCGCTTTGCTCCAGCTACTGACAGGAACATGAAAGGACATGGCAGGTAGCTTCCTTCCATGCACAGAAGAGAAAATGGGCTGGAGAAAAGAAACTCACTTTTGCCAGCTCCATGTTGCAGTTCCCTTCCCTTCCGTGGGCAGAAGGGAATTGCAACCTCAAATGCTAGTAGGATTTTGGCATGGAATGTTTGCAGCATGGGCATTTGGAACCAGCCTCCAGAAATTAGAGGAAGTCCTCTTGTTTCTGGGACTGGCTGCAAAAGCTTTATCCTGCCAATGCCCTGGGCCAGAATCCTGCTTGGATTTTGGGATTGACTTTTTTCATCCAGTCTCCTTGAAAACAAAGGCACGGCTTGGCAGAAAAGCACTGCCCTGCGGAGTGAAATCAATCCATCAGGCAGTGCTTTTGCTCTCAGGGAGGCTGGGTGAATATGTCCCTTTTTCACCTAGCCTCCTTGCAAGCAAAAAAGCACTTCTTGACAGATTGATTTTGCATGGCACGGTGGAATTTTGTCTGCTAAGCAGTGTTTTTGCTCTCAAAAGAGTTTGAATGAGAAAGTTCCTTCCAAAACCCAAGTAGGATTTCCTGCTTGGTTTTCATGATGGACCTTTTTCAGCCAGCCTCCAGGAACCAGAGTTCTCTGGACAGGTTGCAGGAATTTGCGAACTTCCCTGCCAAATTCCCCATTGGCTTTTTGGAGAAGCTGGCAGAGAAGATTGCATATGCTGATCACATGCAATGAGTTTGGGCACCAGTTATAAGTCCCCCAGTGCCTTCATAATTTCAACAGTCACTGAACAAATAAACATTAAGCAAGAACTACCTGTAGACAGATTTTCCTTTTTTGCACCAGTCATAGCAAGTAATTAGGTTGGGCAAAGGATGGTTGCAGTAAAAAGTGAAAGAGTGATAAACAAGAAAGCCAGAAATAGTTGATGATGAGTAATGTTTGATAAAGTTTAAGGAAAGAAAAAAGTACAAACATTTTTTTCTGAAAAAATTAGACCTTTTTTGTTGCAGAATTCATTCATTCAAAATTTTATTTTATTTATTTGATATCTCAACTCACTAGGGCTGTGCACAGGAAAAACTGCAAGCAGACTGAGCACTGTTCTCATTTATACCTGACAATCCTTCATTTTAGCTATTGAAAAAACGATTTTCCTATGATAAAATGTTACTTTAGAAAGTGACACAATCCCAAATTTTCCCATTGTGAATATTCAGTATCTTTTTTCATCTTAAGGGCTCAAAAAGTATATTATTATAGAAAAATAGTTTTGTAATAGTTCTCAGTCAGTACCTCCAAGAACTTTGTGAAAAACAGACAAATTAAACTCTTTGCAAAAACTATTTGACCTTCTGTGAGAGTAAATAGGAACAAAACATGCTAAGGTCATTGACAAATCATAAGTTGTTTACACTAAACTACCATACAAGACATATTTCATGAAATTTTATTTTCGCATTTATATTATCATCTTCTCTGAGAGCACTCAGTACCTTCTTCAATAAAAAATAAATATGAAAAAAATCTGAGAAGAGCAATGGAAATAAATAATTAATTCAAAATTGAAAAGGAAGGATCAAAGAGGGAGGTTTTGAATGCAGAAAGAACCTAGGCAAGTACAACTCTTGAGAAAGTCTTTTACTTTGGGTTTAATATCCAGACTTTAGAAGTTTCTTTAGGGGAGCTTCTCTTATTGCCTTTAATGTCTCTGGTCATGGTCATATAAAGTCTCTCAGCCCTTAATGCTCACTCAATATATTTAACTATGCTTGAAAAATAATTCTTTTATCAGTGAGGGTCTTTCAGCCCAAAAGTAACATAGCCCTAATGTTGTCCATCAGTAAGCAGCCCAGTTACTGCATTTTATATGATTAAACATTCCAGACATTTATTCTGGACAGTCCACATAAAGCCTACTGCAGTAGTTAAGTAACATAGGTAATTTTATAAATCTGACCATTTGTGGAATGTTTGCAGCTGATGCATAAATCATAATTCATAATAAAAAATAAATCATAATATGCAAATCGATCATTTGCTCCTGCTGCCAACTGGGAATCTATGAATTACTGTGAACCTGGGGAACAGTGATACAACCTTCCTTCCTTTTCCTGCAGTGGTGTCTGTCCTTTGAGGTAGTCCTCAAAAGAAACAACAGCCATGTGTAGTAGCACTACTTTTATCACAATGTTACAATACCAGAATATTTCAAATCTGAGCCCCCCCAATTTTTATTCTTCTGAAAACTAAGAATCTTTCAAGACACTTTCTCTACCCCCAAGCCCTCCTTGGACTTAGGTTTCATTCATCAGACTGTTGTCTAGGCCGGGGGTCTCCAACCTTGGAAACTTTAAGACTTGTGGATGTCAGCTTTGCTGGCTGAGGAATTCTGGGAGTTGAAGTCCACAGATCTTAAAGTTGCCAAGGTTGGAGACCCCTGGTATAGGCTATGACTGTTCTTCCTGTTTCCTAAGATCACTCCTGCATTCTATAACATCTGGCCATGGAAGTCTTGAACCATATTGGTAATTTTTTCAGTGATCCCTCCCAAGATGTTGCCTGTTTTCCTAGAGCCATTCTTCAATTCCAGGGGATTCTTTTCTCCTAAGGAATGTTGACCTCTTCTCTCTGCACATTTTTACATGTTTTCCTCTAATAATTTAGTGTTAGCAAATTTATATGGAATGGGAAAAGACCCCAAGTGGAATTTAATGTTTTACAACATCTTTAAGTTTTCTAAATATCAGAGTCAACACTGTATAGTTACCAGTGCACCCAAATAATATAATGTACTATTTAGATTTTATGATAATCCAATAAAACAATATTTTTAAAAGATGATGTTATGGCAGCTATGCCCCCTCCCCTCCCAACAGACAAAGTTTATTGGCCTTATAACAACAGTGATCCAGTGAGGCTACGTGAGTGGAAACAGCCCTGACTCAGATTGAGAAGCTCAAATATTGGAAATTAATGAGCAGTCAAGAATTCCAGGATCTGATCTATTTTACTAAAAAGGTATGAAAGAAGGCATTCAGTAGGCAAATGATTGACTTACTGGCCCACCCACTGAATCTTCATGTAAGCAGATGACAACCTTCTCTTTCTGAGATTGCTGCAAACTGTTGCTAGCTGTGCTGTTTCTTCAGAGCTTCTTGAAATATGCATGATGTACACACTTAATTTTGAGGGGTCCTTTTTAGTCGGGCAGTAATGATGTTATTTGGTTTGGGTAATGAAATGTTTGCAGGAAACTCAGTGAGACCAAGGACCCCTCATTTCAACCCCGAGCTACAAATATTGGTACACTTTATTTCGAATGTGTCTTAGTCAATAATAATAGAATTAGTTTGGACATGCATTGTAGGGCAGCAAATAAATGTTATCCTTGGTTTGTTGCATTTAGAAGAACTTGAAAGATTCACATGTTTGTACCATTTTACTAAGAGTATGTAGATTTTGGAAATATTACAGGCTAGAGAATAATTTTAGCCATTCTCCAACAAATGTAATTGATTTATTACTTCCTTTGTTTAACTTCATATGATGGATGTAATATTACCACAATGACTGAAAAGTTACTTTGAGCTCTCAGTATGGTAACTATTTGGCAATATATAGTTAATGCATTTTTTTTGGTGTGTTATACAATTGAGTCAAAATGGAGAGAGAGCACAGATTTGTTTGGGGTTCTGGTAGAAGTTTTTGTTCTTAAAATGTTCTCCATTCACACTGTGACATGCAGATATAACCTATGATGATACATTCCATGTTAATTTCTTTTGACAAGTATCTGAATTGTGTATATTTTTAGTGCCTGTTTTCTTGTAATTCACAGCAACATGGAGGGAAAAATAAAAATCTTTCAGAATTTTTGTGTTCTTCAGGAGATTTGGAGTGAAGATAAATATGGGCCAAGCCGCTGACAGAAAAATCTTGTTTAATTTTCTATGGTATTTCCTGAGCTTATTTTCCAGTTACCAGTGTACAATATTAGACAATTTTAATGAAATACATGTATTATTTCATCTAAGCAGATGACAACCACATGTATTATTAATATTGAACACCATAAATTCTATTTTATAACAGATGTATCATGTGATTGTACATGAAGAGTCTTCACGTATCAATCTTGTTTTTCAAAGCTGTCAGAACTCAGTTATTAAAGAAAAAAGAAAGTATAATCTAGCTCAGTTTTGTATACTCAGTTTTGTTATGAACACCCTGCAGCTGATTGTGTCTGCAGGTTTTTAGACACTGTTTGCTTGTCTGGGTAATGTTCCATTTGCACTTCTTTATTTAGCGGCCAGACAGAAGATGTTGACTACTAAGACATTGTAAATAAATCAGATTCATTTGTGCAGCATGGCTTGGTTTGGATAAGCAGACCATTCTGCTTTTCCTAGTAACATGAGTAAGAGTATTGGATTTTTTGTTTTGTTTTGTTGCTGTGCATTCATTTGACCCTTGAATAGCTGCTGGTTATGGCAGATACAATTTTAACATTACTGACTGATTCATCTTTCCAAGAAGACAGGTTTCTACAGGATTTTTTAAAAAGTGGCACTAAATTTTGACCACTATAATTTCCAAAGCTTAACAGTCTCTAGCAAAACTATCTTTACCAAATGAAGTAGTTAATTCATCT
This sequence comes from Pseudonaja textilis, assembly GCF_049901715.1. NCBI lineage: Eukaryota > Metazoa > Chordata > Lepidosauria > Squamata > Elapidae > Pseudonaja > Pseudonaja textilis. The sequence continues at coordinate 149,326,197 of NC_141992.1, read as the reverse complement.
ACTGAATATTTGCTGCCCCACATTGGAGATACCACTCATTGTTGCAGATGAAGCATGTGCTTAACAAAATAGGTAAAAAGGATATCTACGCTTATGCCTTGTCTTTCTCACACACACACTCTAGTCCCTGGTTTCATGGCTTGAATGCTAGTTTGTTTTCAAACAAACAGCCTTCCCAATTGTCATCAAATGATACAGTTGTCCATCCTAACCATCATATAATAAAACAGTAGTCGCAGTATTTCTTGAATCTTTACATGTGGACTGGCAGCACCAGAAGTTAGTGTGATTGTGTGTTTGAAATTTCTCTGAGTTTATCCTCAATAAATGTTTTAAATATAAAGGGCCTTAAATCATTCTGTTCCACCCCCTCCCCTTCTTCCTGCCTCAGCCTGGAATGGGAATCTGCTTTGCATTTTTTTTGTGTGTGTTCTGAATTTAGCAAATTGATTTTAGTTGAGCCCCTGGAAATTAAAATATTGTTTTACTTTCTATTAAAATATTACAAAACCTCATACTGTATAAAGTTCACTTTCTCCATCAGGAATCAGGATTTTAAAAGTGGCATGTCTCTTTACTTTTCTCTCAACACTTTCAAGTTAAGATTCTGACTTCAGTCTGAATCTGAAGAAAAGGCTGGAAGAAAATTACTTGTTTACATTTGGTTTCAAGCTAAAGATGGTTAAAAGAGGCGGAATCCTTCTCTTCCAACAATCAGCAATTTTTACTAGGTTGGATTGCATCGTGGCAAATCAGCATTCTTGAATATGGGCAGTGTTTGTTGTTTCTGATAATGACACTGTTTCAGTCTAGAAGTTCTTATGACTGTCAGTTTTTTTTTTAAATAAATGGCATTCCTGGGAGTTGTTGGCTGAGGATTATTTATTTCTTGGTCAGTGTTTATAAAACCAAAGTCCGCTTCCAAGTTTTGATTCCTAAAATGTTCTAAAGCATCTTGGCAGTACATCTGCAAATCAATACACTTTTCACAGCAGTTATAATAGCAAGTGAATTTACTGTTGAGAGGAAGACTTTTATTTTCTCACATTCAAACTATTAAGTTGTAAGTGCTGAGGAAATGTGATACACTTAAAATAAAAATAATAGCTCAAGAGAAGAATTGCATGTCAAATGGAAAGTACACTTATATTTACTGGGTAAATTGTCCAGAAAAGCACCAAAATATTCAGAGCTGTCCAAAAATTGATCTTCTCCAGTGAGGTTACAAATTCTAAGAATTTTGGTCCCAGAAAACCACCAGTGCAGAAAGTTGAGGAAACTTAGATAACCACCATTGTTTACCAGTCATATAAAATAAAGCTATGCAAATCCTTAGAAAAATACGTTTTGGAATGTACAAAGTTTGCATGATGCATCTTTACTCTAGACTGACATGATTGCTTTGAAAGCTACTTCTGTTTCCTCGTGATTGTACATATTTTCCTTAACTAGACGCATTGCTCTTGCTTTCTGTGTTGAATCCAGACAGATTTGATCAAATGATTCACCACACGTATTGCTTATTTATTGTTATTGGATATTAATAACCTAGCTATAATGTTATATAATTTAAAAATTTATATTTAGCTTGTTCAATTTATGCATAGCCTGACTCCAACCGAGTTTGAGCAGTATACAATTAAATCAACAACAAAAAAATAATCAGGAAACAATCATGAAAGATTAAAAGAATAAACAACAAAAATCAATAGCTTATCTTGTTAACTGCACCCATGTACAATCTAGCAGGGACCCCAACTACCGCAAATCCATAGCTTAAGAACAGCTAGGTCTTTAAGGTTTTCTGAAATATCAGAAAGGTGGGAGTGCTGTGCATTTTGGGGGACTCTTCATTTCATATGACAGGGCTGTTGCAGAGAAGACATGCTTCTGGGGGTCTGATAGGTGATATTGATATATGAAAGAGTGTGCCATCTTTCTTGTATTGAACCAATTGGACTGTAATGGTATCTGTTAAGGAGACAAGAGAGACAAAGGAAGAGCCACAGCCAGGGCACCAGTCAAGAGGAAGCTTAGCCCTCAGAAGGAATGTGAGTGTGGGAAACTTCTCAGAAGGAATCCTTCCTGGTTTCTTGGGCTATAAAAGTGATGTGAGAGAGAAATCGGGGTGGGATCCTACTGGCATAACAGCTGGTTCAGTGAGTATGCGCTTTGCGCAGTACTTGCAAAACAACTTCTCCTGCAAGCAATCATTATATCCTGCTGACGTGTGGCACTCAGCTGTGTTGTGCAAAGCAACTAAGATAAGAATAAAGGACAGCCTAGAGCCGGGGTGGGCAGGTTCGATGTCAGCTGCTCTTTGGAGCTACCAGTTCTATAGAACCAGGCTGAACCAGTAGAATCCCACCCCTGAGAGAAATGTACTTTCAAATTTATCCTGTTATCCTATTTATCATGTTACTAAAATCTTATAATAAAGTACAATTAGTTCACCTGGGCATGCAACTTGTCTGGACTACCTCTCAATAACTAAGGGGCTAGCTACCATAAAGAGGAGAGGGTCAACCCATTCCCCAAAGTGCCTGAGGGCAGGACAAGAAACAATGGATGGAAATTAATCAAGAAGGGGACCAACCTAGAACTAAGGAGAAATTTCCCAACACTTAGAACAATTAATCAGAAGTTGAAGATGCTCCAATCCTGGAGGATTTTAAAAAGAGCTAGGACAACTATTAATCCAAAATGGTACAGGGTCTCCACTTGAGCAGGGGGTTGGACAAGAAGATCTGATCTCCAAGGTCCCTTCCAACTCTTATTATTCGGTTATTCTGTTATTCAAGTGAAATGGGTTGATTCTATGGCAGATAAGGTGTCTCTGAAATGACCAAGCACAATGCCTTGCAAAGGTGTCATATAGGACTACCAAGCTATGTCCTTCATTGTCCACACTGCTAAATTCTGGACTGGTTGGAGCTTGAAGGGCAGCCCATATGGAGTACGTTGCGGTTGTTAAGCTGAGATGTACTATAAAATAGTAAATATAACACAAGATGATGGCGATGTTATCCATTCTGTCATGTGCACATTTTTTAAAAAAATTGGTTGGCAAAATATTCATAGTGAATATCTTTACTAATGTTTTTGATAGTTGGCTTTGAATTGATCTTTTAGGAGAATATTTGAATTATTGGCTATGTTATATGTACATATTTGAAGGTTCTACCTCAAAAGGTAAATGTTGAAAGCACAATGTCATATCCAACTTCCTGTTTTACAATGCTTTCATAAAGTGAGAATAAGATAGGATAAAATGATAATTACATCTTAGAACTGAAGGTCTTGATTTTTTTACTTTTTCCTATTAACTGCAATTTTGTTATTGTGCAGCTGCCCCATTTTACTAAATATGGCTTTTGAAATGTAAATCATATCATGTTCTAAAATGCATTATTGACATCGTTCAAGACTATCTTTGCATTTCAAAGGCATATGCAATCATACTTGGATCTCAACAAAATTCTAACAAATCCCTTTTAATGTGTATAATCAGTTCCTGCTAAATGGGTCTGTGTGTGCGTGTGCGTGCACGTGCGCAGCATGTTTGTACATGCATGCAAATGCTTTGAATGTTGTAGATCTTGCCATAAATCATCTTAAAACATCTTTCTTTTCAATTTCTTAGTCTGCACAAGTGAACGGTGAAGATCAAAGTGATCACCAGAAAAGGAGTGAAGAATACCTCTGGCTGACTCTAAGCAAAATGAGCACACAAACAAGCGATAGAACTCTATGATGTTCGCCAAGCAGAAACTTAGACTAAATGTTGAACTTCTTTTTATTCATGGAATGGCTGCTATTGTCTTCACAAATACAATGGCTATAATTCTTTGTCAGGACAGTTGAGGCACTTCACCTGCATTTGCCATTTGAATTTGAGACACATCCTATTTTCCCTAGGTCTTAAAGGACCTGAGAACAGGTGGGAACCAAGGGATGTTAAATGCTGGATTGGGATAAAAAAATGGATGCTCACATGTGAAGATGGAAGTAACTTGATCCCTCCAACTGCATAAACTGCCTCTGGAAAGGAAAGGTTAAGATTGGAGTCACAAGCTTTAGTGGGAAGCAGTATGCAGGAAGCTGGTTTTCAGGCCACAAATGCTTTCACAGGTAAGGATTTTGTTGTACTGAAATATAATCTTCTGATTCATTTTTGCATCGGATGTAAGGATTTGAGATAGGCAAATCAAAGCCTTGCACTCTTAAAGTTTATTACAGTTGTATATCAAGAGCTGCTTTTAGTGATATCCTTCTGATGAGGAGAATCAGAATAATATCAAACTGGAGAAGTATTATTAAATATTTCAGCTAGTTTTCATTCAGTGCTAGGCATGAAACATGATAGAGGATACAAAGTTTTATATAGATTTCCAGAATATTAAGTGGTGAATTTGTTTTTCAATTATCAAATGCTAGATGACCTTGTATAGCTGCATGCTGTTTTTGATTTAAAAGATAAAATTCATAACTTTTATATCAATTTTGTTAAATTTAATATACCTGCTGTTGAAAAACTGGAATAGTGCAATGTATGTCTCATCAAGGAGCCTCTCAAACTTTGTCAGTTAAAGCTTTTAACCTTTGTTTTTTGGATTTGGTCAGAAAAACTTGGGCAATCATGAGCAACAGTAAGTGGCGACTCTTTAGACTCCAACAGAGGTTATTTGGAAAAACATAGTGGTCATACAATGTAACTCTAGTCAGACCAATTTTTTTCATATGTGGGTGAACTTGGCAATTTAAACCAATAAGCTGGATGTGGTTTATTTCTGGGTTTTTTTGTTTCAAGGTTTTTGGGAACCCTATAATAAAAAGAAATAAATATCTTTCATGGTAATGTTTTTTTTCACAGCTTGATTTAGTGAAATTCTAGTAGAAACTATAATCATCTACAAAAGGAAATTTAGACACATTCTATTGTATAGTTTAATGATTTAGCTGTTTCTGTTGGCAGAAATTAGAGATGGTAGGTTGGTTGAGTTTGTCATCTTGCGGAGTTAACTGAGGGATCTGATTTTCTAAGGGTCCAATCCAGACTGGATTACTGTGTTAAATTCCACTGAAGTTGATGAGACATTGATTTCAGTACAGACTAAAGCTTCTTAAATGAGTCTGAATCCTAGCAATTAAAAATAACGAAGTTGACATTAATCCAACTCATCCTAAACAGTCCCACTGAAATTTTTGGAATGTCTGTTGTAATGCTTATGTCAAAGATTGTTATAAGAAGATCTCAGCCGCAAATGTCTTCTATATAATAGGACGTTACCTTAAGACATTTCCAATTTTTATATGCTTTCTTCAAGACTGCAATCTGTTTCTGACCTAGGTGACTGGGAAAAGAAAACCTGAAATGTGTACAGAGAGCTTATATATGGCATATATGCGTATGCCAATAACTTGCAACAAGTCAAAATTATCAGTGGGAGTTGATATAGCTAAGATTATGCTGTGTCAGATAGAAACCACGTGAAATGTATCTTAAAGAAAATTGCTGAAAATTGCTGAATCGATCAAAATATTTTTTCCATATTCAGAATCTATTAAACAATGTGTATGATTAGAGACATTTCTGATTGTTAAGCAAAATATGTCTCCCAAGCCTGTTTCTGTTTAACATGGTATAAATAGTCCTCGACTTACAACCACAATTGAGCCTAAAATGTTGATTGCTAAGCAAGACAGTTAAGTAAGTTTTGCCACTTTTTCCAACCTTTCTTGCCACAATTGTTAAGTGAATGACTGCAGTTGGTAGGTGACACAGTTGTTAAGTGAATGACTGCAGTGGTTAGGTGACACAGTTGTTAAGTGAACCTTGCTTCCCCACTGACTTTGCTTGTCAGAAGATCACAAAAGATGACCACATGATCCTGGGACACTGTAGCTGTCATAAATACATGCCAGTTGCCAAGCATCTAATTTTGTTCCTATGTCCATGGGGATGCTGCAACGGTTGTAAATCTAAAAACTAGTGATGTCACTTTTTTCAGTGCCATTGTAACTTTGAATGGTCACCAAAAATGCTTGTAAGTTGAGGACTACTTTCCTTCTTACAAAAAAAAACAAACAAACCCAGCCTAGAAATGGAATGGCAAATGATTTGGAACAAATGATTTGTATGTAGATTAGAAGATAAAGATGTCCTTGAGTCAAGTTCCTGAAAAAAATGGAGTTGAAACCACATCCATGAATTTTCTTTGGCAGGGTTATGGAAGTGGTTTGCCATTGCCTTTTTACTGGATCTTGTATTGCCCTTTCTGTCAGGGTAATGATGATTTAATAGCTGACCAGCTGCTGTAATGTTGTAATACTGTAATCTTGTAATGATAATGCAATGGTAATGATGAGTTAGCTGAGTTATTTGACTGCTACCACTTTAAGAGGCTGTAATATAAGTGCCACCCTGTGCGGGTTTATCTTTCTCTCCATGTGTGCTTCCATAGTATAGCTAATTACTGGTTGCTATGCTTTATTTGCTCCTGGGTTGTCTCACCTAGTCACACTGTGTGCACTCTGACACTTTCAGCCTAGCCAATTTTCTTAGAATCGTTAAGCAATCTCACTTTTCAAGTACTGTCTATCTGTATTCGTGTCAGAAGCACCTACAAAGCTAATGGAAGGTTGCTTCTCAATTTAAAGAATTGGCAGTGACAAGCCTGTTGTCAAGGGGACACCCAATTGCCAAAAGTAATGAAATCCTTGGGGAGGCTCCTTTTCATGTCCCCCTTTCCAAGTACTAAACACAACCGACCCTACTTAGTTTCCAAAGTAAGTCACAGTCAGTTAGATGATGCCATGTTGAGAAGCAATATAATCTAATTTGCTTTTTTTATGCTTCCCCTATATAGTTTTACATTTAGGATGATTCTTAAGCTTTATAAATTGTGATGAAGTCTCTTGGCTAAATAATAAAATTGTGATAAGTAGGTAAGATTATGCGTTTGTTATGTCATGCGTTCAACTTGTTTCTGCCATAGATCACTTCTATTTTGTGTAACATAACATAAGGTTATGTAATATTTTGTGCTAAGGGTTGTTACTAGATATTCTGAACTTTACTTCATACACATAAAGAAAATTTCAAAATAAAGAAAATAGAATTACAAATGTAACCCTTTAACTAGTGAAGTTGTGATCTTCAGAAGTGTATTTTAAAACTACATTCAAGTATTTTTATGAACTTTAATGTAGCTTCACTATGAAGACTGCCACAATAGTTTGTATCCTTATTGTAGAGGCACAATAATTTTAAAGCTTTATTTAGAAGGCCAACAGAAAGAATAATGAAATAATTGCTCACCTTGATCTAAATAGCTTAGGGGGGTAGCATAATGCTCACCAATCAGACCGTTTGGATTGTAACTCTAACCAGGTCTATCCAGCATGGCTAATGATCAGAAATAACAGGTGTTGTACATAAAAAAAAGGTCTGTTGCAGTTTTGCATGGTTTGATGTTCAAAAAAGATTAATAAATGATTAATCACTGAGAATGTTTAATTATAGTAGAATATTTAGTCTTTGTGTGTGTGTATGTGTGTGTGTGTGTATATATATATATATATATACACACACATACATATATACACACATATACAATACAGAAGCCTGATGATGGCAGATGAGATTCTGCTGAAACGTCGCTATAACTTTAAAAGCACAACTATAATGATGTGGGAAAATACCCGAACAAAGCTGAATACCATACATATAGATACCCACGAAAACTTAAGAAAATATATACATATACATACACACACACACACACACACATATATAGGACTATATGTAAAGTGTATTTATATTTTTTACTATTACATGCTTAATTCAAAATCATTTCCTTATGTAGCTCACCATAGAAAATTACAAAGGAAGAATATAATACAAGTAAACTTTCTCACTATTATTTCTCAGCATACTGTCTGATCCTGATAGATAGAAGTTATGGTTAATTAGCACACTCTGTATTCTACACACCTAGATAGTTTCGATCAAATCTTGTTCAAGTATCCCTTTTATTAATTAACAGAGATGGCTAAACTTTTGAAATACAAGCAGTTCTCACTTAAATGGCAAAGGGTTAAAAAAATTGTGACATTTGATCGAAGATCAGTATTCTTTCCCACAAGATATTTCATTGTTCACAAATTGTGACAATACAAGTTCTACATATGAGACAATTTTTATCTCAGTGGTAGTTCATGCTTTATATGTCAAAGGTCCCAAGTTTAATCTTTAACATCTCTTGGTTAGTCTAAAAAAGTTTCCTTCCTGAGACGGGAAAGCTACTGTTTGTCAGTACTGACAATACTGAGCTAGGCAGACTGACTGTATGACTCAATAGATTGGAACATCCTGTGTTCCTTTCACAACTTGGTATAAATGCAAATCCAGCTGGCAATGTTTAAAGCATCCAAAGATACTGTTGATGGGACTATAATTATGAGGAGGCAATGACAGAATGAAAAAAATGGCAGCAAATGATATAGCATAGTCTGCAAATCCTGAAGAGCTCTGCTATTATGGACCAGTCAAAAAAAGGAAGACAAACAAGAGAAGAGGACAGATTGGCTGTTTGTGAATAAAAGAGCGATAGGTTTCTAGAAAATTTCCAAATGTTTATGCATTAACAGGATAATTATTTCAAACTGTCTGCTTTTGGTATCTTTGATAAACTCAGTTTCAGTTCCTGTCAGATGCAACAT